>NC_060138.1:147948811-148251841 GCF_021461385.2 Schistocerca piceifrons | reverse complement strand
GTTCTAAGAGAAATGAGAAAAATGTTTAAAACTACACAAGTCCTGTAATTCATTATACATTTTAGTTAGGTGTGAAAGTATACATGAATAAACACTCTTCTAGCCCATTTAGAAATAATAAAAAATGGAGGAAATATATGATGGAAGTATCCATTTCTTACACTCAAATGTTTTAAGGTATGAAATACGAGGGTTGACTGAAAAGTAATGCCTCCGCCTTCGTAACTCTTCAACAGTTGGCAGCATTGGTATGTGGTAGGTACTGGCTTGTTCCATAGCCTCTTCTCTACTGCTCCAATTGGCAGCAAACCTTAGCACTGAATGGTTGTGTTGTTACAGTGTAAAGTATGGAACCCTGCGCAGATGATTGGTCAATGTGATTTTAACAATGTGCAGTCATTGAATTCTCGACAGCAGAAGGTGTCACCCCAAAGGAGATTCATCAGAGAATGAAAGCAGTTTATGGTGATTGTGTTGATGTGAGTACTGCACGTCGTTGGGCAAGTATGTTTAAAGATGTTGAGGCGGGACCATCTGACCTGCATGACAAACAAAGAGTTGGACATCGTGTGACAGCAACCACCGAGTTGCACAAGTGAAATGTTGACAGACTGATTCAGGACGATCGTCATATCTCTCAAAGAGAAATTTCAAGCACAATCAGCATTTCACAAGGGTCCAAAAGGAAATGTTTTCCTGCAGCATGACAATGCCAAACCACACATTTCACGTGCCACCACAGCAGAACTTCAGAGATTGAATCTCACCACCTATGGCATCCTCCATACAGTCCAGATTTAGCACCATCTGACTTCCATCTGTTCCTGATCATGGGGACATCATTATGCTTCTGATGAAGACATTGAGAGGACTGTGAGACTATGGTTGCAGAAACAGAGTGTCGACTTCTTCCATGACGGCTTCAGAAAACTTTTTCATCATTGGCAGAAATGTATCCAATTGGCTGGTGATTATGTGGAAAAGTGAATATTGGTAATTAAAGATCACATTCTAAGGATTATTTCTGCATCTGATTTATTAAAATATTCCCATCCAAACCCAATTAATGAAGGTGGAGGCATTACTTTTCATTCACCCCTCATCAGTAGAATAGGAAAAATCTTTAAATTTTAGTAATTATAAAATAATTTGAAACTTCCTGGCAGATTAAAACTGTGTGCCCGACTGAGACTCAAACTTGGTAGAGCACTTGCCCGCGAAAGGCAAAGGTCCCGAGTTCGAGTGGCTAAGCCATGTCTCCGCTATATCCTTTCTTTCAGGAGTGCTAGTTCTGCAAGGTTCGCAGGAGAGCTTCTGTAAAGTTTGGAAGGTAGGAGACGAGATACTGGCAGAAATAAAGCTGTGAGTACCGGGCGTGAGTCGTGCTTCAGTAGCTCAGTTGGTAGAGCACTTGCCCGCGAAAGGCAAAAGTCCTGAGTTCCAGTCTCGGTCGGGCACACAGTTTTAATCTGCCAGGAAGTTTCATATCAGCGCACACTCCGCTGCAGAGTGAAAATCTCATTCTGATAAAATAATTTATTTTACAATGAAAGTGTGTGACATACATAATAACTATTAAGTAAAAATATGAGTAAAAACAGTCTTAACAACTCATTGTATGATGCCTTACTTTCAGAGATAGAGCTTTTATCCTCACCTTCACATCTCAGATCAGTAAACCATTTCATATGTACAGCAGGAATGCACTTCTGTGCTAATTTCATTACATATTTATGCTTATTGTTATTTACAGGCAATAGACCATGGTAGAACTCAGCTAAATCTAATACTGGAATATGTTTCATTTTGGAGAGACTGAATTTTGTCTGCGTTAAACTGTTTTGATCAGCAGAAGCAATACCTCTCTGCCTTCATAAACAAATTTTTGATATCTACTTATTCTGAATGGTTGTGTACCATCATTTATTATTTTCTTGAAATGTGGTACCAAGTGTTGCTTGAAATCAAATACCATCTCCTGAAGTACTTTCACCACAGGAAAATGTTAAGAAGAAGATGGTATTATATCATACCATTCCTGAGGAACAAACACACTCTTTCTTGGGTTTTATCTTTTCAATCTGTGTGAATGTACAATCACAGGGCATGTACAAAAGTCCACGTTCTGGAAAATGGTGACATATGTTGATAAATCTGCCTGAAGTCGCTAGTGTGCTTAAGTATTGCATCATCAAAATATTCGTGTTTTGGCCTGCAGAGATGTCAGTAAAAATACACGGTGTTTTCACTTCATGAGGAACATAGTTCTCTATATAATGCCTCAAAATAGAGATAGTCCCATTGGACCCTTCTCCGCAAAGGTTTCATCATACATACAAAGCAATGGAAAATCCAGGGTGGAATGTAACAATATTATGAAAAGGAAAATTGCTACTCACCATATAGTGGAGATGCCGAGTCGCAGATAAGCACAACAAGAAGACTGTCATAAGTAAAGCTTTTGGCCAGTAATGCCTTCATCAAAAATTAGCTACAGACACACACATGCTCACGCAAATGCAACTGACGCACACAACTGCAGTCTCAGGCAACTGAAACCACACTCCATTTCACAGAGGTTTCAGTTGCCTGAGACTGCAGTTGTGTGCGTGAGTTGCGTTTGTGTGTGCTTGTGTGTGCCACACGAATTCTTTACCGACGAATGGAAAAACTGGTAGAAGCTGACCTAGGGGAAGATCAGTTTGGATTCCGCAGAAATGTTGGAATATGTGAGGCAATACTAACCTTACGACTTATCTTCGAAGAAAGATTAAGGAAAGGCAAACCTACATTTCTAGCATTTGTAGACTTAGAGAAAGATTTTAACAATGTTGACTGGAATACTCTTTTTCAAATTCTAAAGGTGGCAGGGGTAAAATACAGGGAGCGAAAGGCTATTTACAATTTTTAGAGAAACCAGAGTCGAGGGGCATGAAAGGGAAGCAGTGGTTGGGAAGGGAGTGAGACAGGGTTGTAGCCTCTCCCCGATGTTATTCAATCTGTATATTGAGCAAGCAGTAAAGGAAACAAAAGAAAAATTCGGAGTAGGTATTAAAGTCCATGGAGAAGAAATAAAAACGTTGAAGTTCGCCGATGACATTGTAATTCTGTCAGAGACAGCAAAGGACTTGGAAGAGCAGTTGAATGGAATGGACAGTGTCTTGAAAGGAGGATATAAGATGAACATTAACAAAAGCAAAACAAGGATAATGGAATGCAGTCGAATTAAGTCAGGTGATCCTGAGGGAATTATATTAGGAAATGAGACACTTAAAGTAGTAAAGGAGTTTTGCTATTGGGGGAGCAAAATAACTGATGATGGTCGAAGTAGAGAGGATATAAAATGTAGACTGGCAATGGCAAGGAAAGCATATCTGAAGAAGAGAAATTTATTAGTATTGAGTATAGATTTAAGTGTCAGGAAGTCGTTTCTGAAAGTATTTATATGGAGTGTAGCCATGTATGGAAGTGAAACATGGACAATAAATAGTTTGGACAAGAAGAGAATAGAAGCTTTCAAAATGTGGTGCTACAGAAGAATGCTGAAGATTAGATGGGTAGATCCCATAAATAATGAGGAGGTATTGAACAGAATTGGGGAGAAGAGGAGTTTGTGGCACAACTTGACTAGAAGATGGGATCGGTTGGTAGGACATGTTCTGAGGCATCAAGGGATCACAAATTTAGCATTTGAGGGCAGTGTGGAGGGTAAAAATCGTAGAGGGAGACCAAGAGATGAATACACTAAGCAGATTCAGAAGGATGTAGGTTGCAGTAAGTACTGGGAGATGAAGAAGCTTGCACAGGATAGAGTAGCATGGAGAGCTGCATCAAACCAGTCTCAGGACAAAAGACCACAACAACAACAACCATGTAGCTCACAGAATGTTTCAATTCATATAATTTGTAATTGGCGAGACTAATGATGTATATTTTTAATCTGTAATGTTTCCCAATTTCTTGCTTCACATTTCTATATTTACAGCCACAGTATACACACCACATCAGACGGCATGACAGAGGGCACTTCTCACTGCACCAGCTATTAAGGCTTATTCCCATTCCATTCACACATGGAGCATGAGATGACTGTTTGAATGCCTCTGCATGTGCTATAATTAACTTCATCCTCACAATCTCTTCCCTGTGAGTGTGTGTGGAGGGCAGCAGGTGTTATGTCTAGAGTCATCATTTCAAGCCCCACCCATGTAAATTCAACACCGGCAGGAATAACATGTGATTCTCAGACATGTATTGACCATGTTATTACAAACTTATGCAAGGAAGACCTTGTAGTTAGAACCGTTGAGAACCGCATTTCAGATCATAGCTCATTAGTCCTAGAGATTCATAAAGACAAAGAAATAGTATCTGATGTATCATACATTAAAGGAAACCCTGGCACACAAACTGGAATCAGGTAGGCCTATACGAAACAGAAGATATTAATGAAAAGTGGGACAAATTTTATACAACATTAACCCATTGCCTTAATCAAGTGTGCCCAGTGGTAAAAAAATTAAAGGAAAACTGACAGTTCCAAGAACCTTAAACTTCCCCCTGACATGTTAAAATTAATGGAAGATATGAAGAATTTATATATTCTTTTTAAGGACACCAAACTGCAGTACTTCCAATCTAAATACAAAGCCCATAGAAAAACCTACAGGGATGCACTTAAGACATTAAAAGCACGTAAGTATGCAGAACACATGAGGCACTCCGGCAATGTTAGCAAAACAGCGTGAAGTATAGTAAAGAAGAAAAGAAGGGGAAGTGACAATGCAGTGTGCAATAACATAATAATAAGAGGTGATGAAAAATTGCTGAGTGACCCAAAGGAAGTATGTGAGAGAATCAAAGATGAATTTAGTAGGATGAGTAGGGAGGATGTCATTGACTCACCAGAGATGCTAAATCCCAGTAATTCATACTTCCTGAGGTGTGTTACAGAACTGGAAATCCTGAAAACCATTTCCAACTTAAAAACAAGTATATCCAGTGGCTGGGATAACATCTCAGCCAAATTTCTCAGAGAATGCGGTAATGAATTAATAAAGCCACTACTACATTTAATAAACAGCTCTTTCAATGTGGGGTCATTTCCCGGCTCACTAAAAGTCACAGAAATAAGACCAGTGCATAAAATGGGAATAACTACTGAAATACAAAATTATAGGCCTATTTCATCGACATCAATACTTAGTAATTTGTTGGAAAGGCAACTCCCAGGTCATTTTTATGCAAGTACACTCTGCTAAAAAAGCTCTCAGCATGGTTACAGGAAGGGCAGGTCTACAATAACAGCTGTAGCTACATTTTTTCAAGCAGTATTGGATAAACTTGATGATGGAAGCACAGTTATTGGCACCTTTTTAGACCTATCCAAGGCCTTTGACTCTGGTAAACCATTCCATTCTTCTATATAAATTAGAAACTTATGGAGTCAGAGGAGTGGTAGTAGATTTGTTAAGATCCCACTTTGCTGACAGGAGACAATGTGTTAAGCTGTACCATACAACAGGGGGGCGGGGGCATACACACAGTAAAATGATCTTGTTGTTGTTGTTGTTGTTGTTGTGGTCTTCAGTCCTGAGACTGGTTTGATGCAGCTCTCCATGCTACTCTATCCTGTGCAAGTTTCTTCATCTCCCAGTACCTACTGCAATCTACATCCTTCTGAATCTGCTTAGTGTATTCATCTCTTGGTCTCCCTCCACGATTTTTACCTCCACGCTGCCCTCCAATACTAAATTGGTGATCCCTTGATGCCTCAGAACATGTCCTACCAACCGATCCCGTCTTCTGGTCAAGTTGTGCCACAAACTTCTCTTCTCCCCAATCCTATTCAATACTTCCTCATTAGTTATGTGATCTACCCATCTAATCTTCAGCATTCTTCTGTAGCACCACATTTCGAATGCTTCTATTCTCTTCTTGTCCAAACTATTTATCGTCCATGTTTCACTTCCATACATGGCTACGCTCCATACAAATACTTTCAGAAATGACTTCGTGACACTTAAATCTACACTCGATGTTAACAAATTTCTCTTCTTCAGAAACGCTTTCCTTGCCATTGCCAGTCTACATTTTATATCTTCTCTACTTCGACCATCATCAGTTATTTTGCTCCCCAAATATCAAAACTCCTTAACTACTAAGTGTCCCATTTCCTAATCTAATTCCCTCAGCATCACCCGACTTAATTCGACTACATTCCATTATCCTCGTTTTGCTTTTGTTGATGTTCATCTTATATCCTCCCTTCAAGACACTGTCCATTCCATTCAACTGCTCTTCCAAGTCCTTTGCTGTCTCCGACAGAATTACAATGTCATCGGCGAACCTCAAAGTTTTTATTTCTTCTCCATGGATTTTAATACCTACTCCGAATTTTTCTTTTGTTTCCTTTACTGCTTGCTCAATATACAGATTGAATAACATCGGGGAGAGGCTACAACCCTGTCTCACTCCCTTCCCAACCACTGCTTCCCTTTCATGCCCCTCGACTCTGGTTTCTCTAAAAATTGTAAATAGCCTTTCGCTCCCTGTATTTTACCCCTGCCACCTTTAGAATTTGAAAAAGAGTATTCCAGTCAACATTGTTAAAATCTTTCTCTAAGTCTACAAATGCTAGAAATGTAGGTTTGCCTTTCCTTAACCTTTCTTCGAAGATAAGTCGTAAGGTCAGTATTGCCTCACGTGTTCCAATATTTCTACGGAATCCAAACTGATCTTCCCCGAGGTTGGCTTCTACTAGTTTTTCCATTCGTCTGTAAAGAACACGCGTTAGTATTTTGCAGCTGTGACTTATTAAACTGATAGTTCGGTAATTTTCACATCTGTCAACACCTGCTTTCTTTGGGATTGGAATTATTATATTCTTCTTGAAGTCTGAGGGTATTTCACCTGTCTCATACATCTTGCTCACCAGATGGTAGAGTTTTGTCAGAACTGGCTCTCCCAAGGCCGTCAGTAGTTCCAATGGAATGTTGTCTACTCCGGGGGCCTTGTTTCGACTCAGGTCTTTCAGTGCTCTGTCAAACTCTTCACGCAGTATCGTATCTCCCATTTCATCTTCATCTACATCCTCTTCCATTTCCATAATATTGTCCTCAAGTACATCGCCCTTGTATAAACCCTCTATATACTCCTTCCACCTTTCTGCCTTCCCTTCTTTGCTTAGAACTGGGTTTCCATCTGAGCTCTTGATATTCATACAAGTCGTTCTCTTATCTCCAAAGGTCTCTTTAATTTTCCTGTAGGCAGTATCTATCTTACCCCTAGTGAGATAAGCCTCTACATCCTTACTTTTGTCCTCTAGCCATCCCTGCTTAGCCATTTTGGACTTCCTGTCGATCTCATTTTTGAGACGTTTGTATTCCTTTTTGCCTGCTTCATTTACTGAATTTTTATATTTTCTTCTTTCATCAATTAAATTCAATATTTCTTCTGTTACCCAAGGATTTCTACTAGCCCTCGTCTTTTTACCTACTTGATCCTCTGCTGCCTTCACTACTTCATCCCTCAAAGCTACCCAGTCTTCTTCTACTGTATTTCTTTCCCCCATTCCTGTCAATTGTTCCCTTATGCTCTCCCTGAAACTCTGTACAACCTCTGGTTCTTTCATTTTATCCAGGTCCCATATCCTTAAATTCCCACCTTTTTGCAGTTTCTTCAGTTTTAATCTACAGGTCATAACCAATAGATTGTGGTCAGAGTCCACATCTGCCCCTGGAAATGTCTTACAATTTAAAACCTGGTTCCTAAATCTCTGTCTTACCATTATATAATCTATCTGATACTTTTTAGTATCTCCAGGGTTCTTCCATGTATACAACCTTCTTTCATGATTCTTAAACCAAGTGTTAGCTATGATTATGTTGTGCTCTGTGCAAAATTCTACCAGGCGGCTTCCTCTTTCATTTCTTAGCCCCAATCCAAATTCGACTATGTTTCCTTCTCTCACTTTTCCTACACTCGAATTCCAGTCACCCATGACTATTAAATTTTCGTCTCCCTTCACTATCTGAATAATTTCTTTTATTTCATCATACATTTCTTCAATTTCTCCGTCATCTGCAGAGCTAGTTGACATATAAACTTGTACTACTGTAGTAGGTGTGGGCTTCGTATCTATCTTGGCCACAATAATGCGTTCACTATGCTGTTTGTAGTAGCTTACCCGCATTCCTATTTTCCTATTCATTATTAAACCTACTCCTGCATTACCCCTATTTGATTTTGTGTTTATAACCCTGTAGTCACCTGACCAGAAGTCTTGTTCCTCCTGCCACCGAACTTCACTAATTCCCACTATATCTAACTTCAACCTATCCATTTCCCTTTTTAAATTTTCTAACCTACCTGCCCGATTAAGGGATCTGACATTCCACGCTCCGATCCGTAGAACGCCAGTTTTCTTTCTCCTGATAACGACATCCTCTTGAGTAGTCCCTGCCCGGAGATCCGAATGGGGGACTATTTTACCTCCGGAATATTTTACCCAAGAGGACGCCATCATCATTTAATCATACAGTAAAGCTGCATGCCCTCGGGAAAAATTACGGCTGTAGTTTCCCCTTGCTTTCAGCCGTTCGCAGTACCAGCACAGCAAGGCCATTTTGGTTATTGTTACAAGGCCAGATCAGTCAATCATCCAGACTGTTGCCCTTGCAACTACTGAAAAGGCTGCTGCCCCTCTTCAGGAACCACACGTTTGTCTGGCCTCTCAACAGATACCCCTCCCTTGTGGTTGCACCTACGGTACGGCTATCTCTATCGCTGAGGCACGCAAGCCTCCCCACCAACGGCAAGGTCCATGGTTCATGAGGGCAAGAAAAAATAGTCTTATAAAATTTTTTAATGTGGAGTCCCTCAGAGAAGCATTATTGGACCTTTTTTGTTTATTGTGTACACCAATGATATAATAATTTCACAAAATTCAGTCCTTGTAAATTATGCTGATGGTATCTCCTTCATAAGCTGAGGCTCTCTTTAGCAGTGCAAAATAATACAGAATAATACAGGGAACATTAGCCTCATCACAGAATATTTCACCAAAAACTAATTGGCACTGAATAAATACAAGACAATTCTGATGGAGTTTCTGCTAAATTATAAATCAAGACCAGTGGACACTGAGCCAGAGTTATCAATAACGCCACCTGTCTTAAGACGAATCTATTTTGGAATCATACACTCCCACCAACAATACAGTATCAAGATTTGGAGTGGTGCAATAATCGTATACATAGGATTGAGATTACAGAGCGCAGGAAAGAGCAATTAGGATAATAGCTAATATTAGTAAACATCAGTCCTGTACAGAATATTTGATTATGTATGACATACTAGCAGTGTATTTATTGCATGTTTTCATGACTATACAGTTGTAAAAGAAAATATGGAGCATAGTATAATCAACAGTGAAATCCATAATTATAACACAAGAGAGAGAGAGAATTACCACATAAAATTTAGCAATAAAAGAGCAATAGATTGTAGTCCATTTTCTGCTGGAAGACATTTTTCTAACAGACTGTCAAATAATATAAAACTGTTAAATGGAAACATATTTAAGACAAAATTAAAGCAACTGTTAATTGCTACATGTGTGTACTCCATCAAGGATTTTTGATGTTGTTGTGTATAATTTATCTTTATTTCTAAATTCTTATTAATGTTCATATGTTGACAAACTGAATATGCCCACAGTTTTAAAAGTTATTATGGACAAATAAATCTGTTGTGACAGTGCCACGACGTTTAACAGTGCCGCCACGACAGTACGCGCAAACGGCGATAGAGGCGCTCCGCAACTCGGCTGAGCGCGGGAGCGCCACCTAGCTACGAACGGCACCGGCTGCATGTCACGGCACAGCAGTCGAATAAGAGATACTGAGTTGTTATCATGTAACGAGCTATTGTTTCTAAGTGAGTGTGTTTGAATATCCACGCAATTATTGGTGATTAAAGGTTATAACACTTTTTGGCGACGAGGTCGGGTATTTTCATTGCGTTGTGGATTTGTGTGTTCGTGACGGGGCAGACATGGAACAGCTTATGCAAGCACTCACTGAACAACAAACACAGCTGACGGCTGCTATTCAGGCACAACAAACACAGCTGACGGTTGCTATTCAGGCGTTGTCGACGTCACTTACTCATCGTCTGTCTTCCTCTTCTCCGCCTCCATTCCCTCCTTACGACGAGGCCGCTGAAGATTGGGAGGATTATGAGAAGCGTTTGCGGCAACACTTCTTGGCTTTCGGCGTTGTCGACGCTCCTATGTGTAAGTCGTTATTTCTATCTTGGATTTCCCCACGGATCTATCAGCTGATATCTCAGTTAGCCCCTCTGCGGGAACCTGCCTCTCCGTCCTTCCAAGAAATGTGTGACTTATTGTCTAACTATTACCGAAAAAACACCCACGTCGTTGCCGCCTGCGTGGCGTTCTACCGGTGTCGTAAACAGCCCCATCAATCTTACCGAGCTTGGGCAGCGGAACTACACGGTCTGAGTAGGAAATGTCAGTTTGTCACGGACACTCATCATGAGTCTTATGCTGATTCAATGGTTATGGATGCTATTCTACGGCTTGCTCCTGATAAAGGAGTTCAGCAACGTGCCCTACAAGTGCCAAACCCGTCGTTGTCGGAGGTTCTAAGCATCGCTCAATCCTTTGAAGTGTCTCACGTTGCTGGTGCGGAAATAGACGCGTGGTGTGATGTAGGCGCTGTACAGTCAACTTTCGACACAGACAATTTGCCGGTTTCACAGGAGAACGAAGATGTGGCGGCGGTTCATTCGTGTAAACAATGTCGCGTTGGGCCGCAACGCTCGCAGCGAAAACAGCAACCACAGAAGCAGCTTCGTTCCGCACTTCCTTCTTGTCCACGTTGTTTCGTACAGCATGACAGGGCCGTGTGTCCAAAAAGTTGGGCCATGTGTAATTCATGTAGGAAAAAAGGCCACATTGCTTCTGTGTGTCAGTCCCCTAAAGTTCCTGTCCACGAGGACGAGGCATCGGACATGGATGTTAACTGTGTGCTTTCTCAAACTAATAAGTTGTTTGTTACTGTTCATGTTCTGGATAAAGACATTCACATGCAAGTAGACACTGGCTCTGCAGTAACTCTCATTAATTCTCAGATGTATTTGTAGTTGAGCTCCCCTCCCTTGTCTCCAGTTACGCGAAATCTGAGAACTTATAATAAACAGAAAATTCCTATCATTGGCCAGTTTGATGCTTCCACTGCCTACAAGTCTGTTGTTAGGCCCCTCACGTTTTATGTGGTGGATCATGCGGGCACTGAAAACCTGTTCGGTTATGATGCTTTCCAGTTGTTCGGGTTCTCCATTGATGATGATGTGCACCTCATATCTGAGGATATTCCGTATCAACAGCTGGATGGATTGTGTTCTGAATTTTCGTCCGTGTTCTCTGCTGGTCTGGGTCGTGCCAAGGATTTTGAAGCCCACATTACTCTTAAACCTACAGCTCGCCCTAAGTTTTTCCGGGCACGCCCTATTCCGGTGGCGTTGCGTGCACCTGTCAAGGCTGACAGATAGACAGGTTAACAGCTTCAGGGATTCTCCTTCCTGTTACCTCCAGTGAATGGGCATCACCAATCGTGGTGGTTTCTAAACCAAACGGGAGTCTGCGATTGTGTGGTGATTTTAAAGCCACTGTCAATGCTCAGAGCCTCATTGACACTTATCCTCTTCCCCGTTCTGAGGAGTTATTTACCAAGCTCGCTGGGGGCCAGTTCTTTTCCAAACTTGACTTATCAGAGGCGTACCATCAGTTGCCGTTGGATGCTTCATCCAAGTAATTTCTCGTCATCAACACTCCTTGTGGGTTGTATCAGTACCGGCGGTTACCATTTGGTGTCGCTAGCGCGCCGGCCATTTTTCAGCGGTTTTTGGAACAGCTCACGGCTTCCGTTCCCAGCTGCATAAACTATCTGGATGACATTGTTGTCACGGGGGGCTCCACTGAGGAGCCCCTTCGCAATTTGCGTTCACTGTTTCGGGTTTTGCATTCGGCTGGGTTGAGGGGCAATCTGGACAAGTCACAGTTCTTCCAACCCTCCATTGTGTACCTCGGTTTCCACTTGTCCCGTGAGGGTATACGTCCTCTACGTCAGCACGTTGCAGCCATTAACACTCTACCCCGGCTGTCTATGGTCAAAGAACTTCAGGCGTTTCTGGGCAAGATTGCTTATTATCACAAATTCATTCCACCCGCGGCGGTGGTAGCTCATCCTCTGCATCAACTGTTATGCAAAAACATCCCTTTCTGTTGGTCCGACGAGTGTGAGCAGGCTTTTGTCTGCCTGAAGGCTCATTTGCAGTCAGCACCTTGTCTTGCCACATTCCGTCCGGGTCAGCACTTGGTTCCAGCGACTGACGCGTCACAGTATGGCCTAGGGGCTGTTCTTGCCCATCGGTATGAGGATGGGTCAGAACAACCCATCGCCTATGCTTCCAAGACCCTCAATGATGCGCAACGGCGTTACTCTCAAATCAAAAAGGAGGCACTTGCTATCATTTATGCTCTAAAAAAGTTCAGCATTTTTTTGTATGGGTCTAAGTTTCACCTCATCACCGACCACAAGCCGCTGGTCTCTCTGTTCAGCCCATCGGCATCACTTCCAGATAAGGCAGCTCACCGCCTGCAATGTTGGGCCTTATACTTGTCTCGTTTTCACTATGAGATTCACTATCGCCCCACAGCCCAGCACGCCAACGCTGACGCATTGTCGCGATTACCGATGGGCCCTGACCCGGTTTTCGATCGAGATGAACTACTCTGTTTCCACATTGATGAGGAAGAACGTCGTGCGGTCGAAGGTTTTCCACTTACAGGTTTGCAGGTCGCATCGGCTACTGCACGGAACCCGGTCCTGCGTCAGGTGATCGGTTTTGTTCAACGGGGTTGGCCGGACAGGACCAAGGGCCGGGCATCGGATCCCCTTCACAACTACCGTGCCTTGTGCCTTTGTCTGTCTGTTTGTGATGGTGTTGTTCTTCTGGCCACGGATGGCGCATCTCCACGGGTCGTGGTGCCAGCCTCCCTTTGCAAAGATGTTCTCAAGCTGTTGCATGAAGGTCATTGGGGTATTTCTCGGACTAAGTCCCTGGCCCGCAGGCACATTTATTGGCCCGGTATTGATTCGGACATCGCCCACATTGTTGCTGCGTGTGGTCAGTGTGCTCAACAACTGGCTGCACCTCGTACTATGCCCTCTCTGTGGCCTGATCCGGAGCAGCCATGAGAACAGGTGCACGCTGACTTTGCCGGCCCCTTCCTCGGTACTTATTGGCTACTGCTGATTGACGCCTTCTCAAAGTTTCCGTTTGTTGTTCGATGTCCATCGCCCACCACTGAGGCGACGACGCTGGCTTTGTCCAAAACCTTTGCGCTGGAAGGTCTTCCATCCACGATCGTCACGGACAATGGCCCTCAGTTCTCTTTGCAGGCCTTCTGTGATTTTTGTACTGCACAAGGGATTCATCATGTTACAGCACTACCCTTCCATCCGCAATTGAATGGGGAGGTCGAGCGCCTTGTCCGCACTTTCAAAAGCCAGATGAAAAAATGCGTTAGTGATTTTCCCACAGAAGATGCTCTGCTGCAATTTCTGAGTTCTTATCGCTTCACGCGTCTGGGTGATCGCAGCCCTGCTGAACTCTTGCATGGCCGCCAACCGTCAGTGGGTGCCGTGTGGGCACGAGAGTATGGATCTCGCCCTAAATGGATTCCAGGGGTGGTCAAGGCTCTTCGCGGCCGCCGGCTTTGTGAAATACGTACAGACGACGGCATGGTTAGTCGCCATTATGACCAGATGCGCCCACGAGTGGTGGCCACGCCGGTGCCACCGCCCCTTCCTTCGCCTCCACCAGCCCGAGAAGCCAGTCCTGTCGCTGCTGCCGATCTACCATACGTGTTGATGCAGCCAACGTCGCTACCGCTTCCGAGTACGCCGGAACCGGCCCCAGTCGCGACACCGCCTTCTCCGGGACCCGTCTCGCTGGAGTACACCCCCAGGTCCACGACACCTATGGATGCTGCTCCGGAGTTTTCACCCATCATCTCATCCAGGAGGCACGTTCCACGCACGAGCTTCCGTCCTGGACATTTTCGACCATACTCTCGTGTCTCTCCGCGGGGTCTTCTCGGGGCCTCACAAGAGGCAATGGATGTCTCCACACTGTCCATGTCTCCAAGGAAGTGAGTGTTTTTTTTTTCTAGGGGGGGAAAATGTTGTGACAGTGCCACGACATTTAACAGTGCCGCCACGACAGTACGCGCAAACGGCGATCCGCAACTCGGCTGAGCGCGGGAGCACCACCTAGCTACGAACGGTGCCGGCCGCATGTCACGGCACGGCAGTCGAATAAGAGATACTGAGTTGTTATCATGTAACAAGCTATTGTTTCTAAGTGAGTGTGTTTGAATATCCATGCAATTATTGGTGATTAAAGGTTATAACAAAATCATTTATTTATCATTTATTCATCTCTTGAAACTTTGTAAGCAGACTTTCTCAGGACAGTGTGTACCTTCAAGGATCTGCCACTTCATTTCTTTCAACATCTCTGCAACACTCTTCCATAGGTCAGGTAAACTTATGATCATTTGTGCTACCCTTCTCTGTATATGTTCAAGAACCCCTGTTAGTCCTATTTGGTATGGGTTTCACACGCTTGAGTAATATCCTCAGAGTGACTTGTAAGCCGTCTTCTTTGTAGAAGGGTTGCACTACTCTGGTGTTCTATCAATAAACCTAAGTCTGCCATCTGCTTTACACATAACACACTATATGATTGTTCCACTTCATGTCCTTAAGCAGGTATTACACGACGGTCCGCCGTGAACGGTACTGGTCTAGCGTGGAAACCCTCTAGCGGTAGAATGGGTCAAACTACAAAAATTAGCAGACAGATTATTCATGCGCCAAAATAGAGAGCAGTTCTAAACTGCCTTCAATCCGCGCATGCGCACTAGGTAGCGATAACTCGCGCATGCGAAGAAGGGGGTACTGCAGTGCTTTCTGCTTGTGATTCACTTATTGTTCGGTGGTTTTCATTTTTTTGCCAGTAGACTTTCGCTAGCTGTTTGTGACAGCATTTTTTCTTTTGATTACTTAGTATTATAGAAATGAAATGAAGCAAAGAGGCGTTAAGTGCTAAATTCAGGCATACAGCGAGTAAAGGTGTGTGTGTGTGTGTGTGTGTGTGTGTGTGTGTGTGTGTGTGTGTACCCACTGTCATAATACAATACACTGGCAATCATTTCTTTCTGAGTAATATACACATAATGTTACACGGTGATTTTTGATTTGTATCTTAATGCCTTAGCTTACAAAAGTACATGTTTTGAGTTGACTGCATCTCTTGCTTTATTTCAGCGTGCCAGAAAAGAGAAACGGGCAGTGATGGTGAGAAAATCTGTGCAGTTTCGCCCAGCATGACATACGAGGACTGCAAAACTGAATAACATATTGCACACTACATTTCATTTTCCAAACTTGGAAAAATAACATAAGTGCACCTTTAAGTATTGGTCCTTTAAAATGTTGCAAACTGCAGTGCATACACTCACAAAACTTTTGAAATGGTGGGCTGTGCTATTCTGGGGCTAAAAGCCAGACTCGTAAAAGATTCCCCAGTTGATAGGAAACGTAATGTTACAACCAGCCTGCAACTTAACATGGCATGTACTGGTATTTTACCAGTGATCTAGGTTGGTATGATCATAAAACATATGATTTAATGCTTACTTTTGAGGAGGTGAGATAGTCTCCCTCACGACAGTGTCACACTTGCTAATTCCGTCTTCTATCATAGACAGCAGCTTCTCGAAACAGGCCATGCCCATCCTCACAAAGTTCCAAAATTCTTGCGGATCTTCGGACCTCACTTCTTTCATAAGCAATATAATCCTCTGCCTTCATTCCTTGCTTTCAGCTAGGGTCGAAGTCAACAACATCTGACTTTTCGTTTTTGTCGTCATTCTGCCCTAATCCAAAGTTTTGCTGTCACTGCCAGGCCAACAGCTCCAAAAACAAGTGGGTCCTCCATGTGCAAAATATAAATTTAGATACTGGATACATGTACCTGTGTACAAAGTGTCGTAATACAAAACTAACTGTCTAGTCTGTAATTCAGAACAGTAGTCACTTACACAATAGGATAATTACTTAACAAATAATGATAAAAAACAATGTCTTATTAAATAGGAACCTTCAGCTCACATAAATAATTTGAAGGAATGACCACTCAACATGTCACACGGACCCCCTTGTGTTTCGCATGGTAGAACGAACAGCTTTACAAGAGACCAGACGGTTCTATTTGCGTTTCGTGCGTTATTACCATCTACTGCGCATGTGCGCCAGGTATATCCCATGTGGATGGTGTAATAGGACTACATGAACCAGCATGTAGTTACAGATATGCATGCCTGGGGCACTGGTGCATAGGTGTACAGCTTACGCGCATCATGTAGTGTGTTACACCCAGGCATTTGCACGAGTTGACCGATTCCTGCTGTGACTCATTGATGTTAAAGTCATATTTCTTCATTTTGTGAAGTGCACAATTTTACATTTATGAACATTCAAAGCAAGTTACCAATCTTTGCAGCACTTCGAAATCTTATCTTAATCTGACTGAATATTTGTGCAACTTCTTTCAGATTGTACCTCATCATAGAGAACTGCATTATCTGTGAAAGGTCTGAGGTTACTGTTACTACTGTCTGTATGGTCATTAATATGCAACATGAACACTTCCCTAGGGCACACCCAAAAATTATTTCTACACCTGTCAATGAGTCTCTGTCCAAGATAGCTTGCTGTATCCTCCCTACCAAAGAAGTCTCAACTCAGTCATAAACTTTGCTAGATATCCTATACAATCATTCTTTTGATAAGTGTCAGTGTGGTACTAAGTGAAATGCTTTTTGGAAATTGAGAAATACCACCTCCCTCTGACTGCCTTAATCCATGGCTTTCATGTGACTGATGTTTTCAGAATCCGTGCTGGCTGACATGAGGGAGGTCGCTCTATTTGAAATACCTAATTATGTTTGAGCTCAGAATATGTTCCGAGACTCTACAACAAATGGACATCAAAGATGTTGGACAGTAGTTTAGCGAATCATGCCTGCTGCCCGTCTTGTACACAGGTGTTATCTGTGCTCTCTTCTGACAACTGGGCAATTTTTTCTTTGAGGGATCTATGAGAGATTATAGTCAGAAGAAGGGCTAACTCAGCTGCAAATTCAGTATAGAAGCTGATAAGGATTCCTTTGGGCCCAGGTGCTTTGTTCAATTTTAACAATTTCAGCTGTTTGTTAACACCACTGACACTACTATTTACTTCACTCATCTTTCCAGTGGTACGAAAATTAAATTAGTGCAATACTCCTGGCTATTCCATTGTAAAGCAACTACTGAAAAGAGTTAAGCATTTCTGTTCATGCTTTGCTACTCTCAATTTCAGTTGCTTTCTTGTGCATGAGTGACTGAACACTAATTTTCGTGCCTTCGCATTACAACCAGAAATTCTTCAAATTTTGTAAACAATATCTCAACAGGCCACTTTCTTAAACTCATTTTGAAAATCTTAGAAGCGAAACAAGTCTGTAATTAGAGATGGTTTGCTTATGTCCAGTTTTATAGACCGGTGTTACTACTGCATGTGTGTGCTTCAGGAAGTACACCCTCAATCACTGATTTATTACAAACACATCCTAAGGCTAAGACTATTGTCAGAAAAAGCTTTTAATATTCTGCAAGAAACACCATCGTAACCATAAGAGTTGAAGTGAATTGATGAATTTTGTGGTATCCTTTGGAACTCCTGGCTATTCCATTGTAAAGCAACTACTGAAAAGAGTTAAGCATTTCTGTTCATGCTTTGCTACTCTCAATTTCAGTTGCTTTCTTGTGCATGAGTGACTGAACACTAATTTTCGTGCCTTCGCATTACAACCAGAAATTCTTCAAATTTTGTAAACAATATCTCAACAGGCCACTTTCTTAAACTCATTTTGAAAATCTTAGAAGCGAAACAAGTCTGTAATTAGAGATGGTTTGCTTATGTCCAGTTTTATAGACCGGTGTTACTACTGCATGTGTGTGCTTCAGGAAGTACACCCTCAATCACTGATTTATTACAAACACATCCTAAGGCTAAGACTATTGTCAGAAAAAGCTTTTAATATTCTGCAAGAAACACCATCGTAACCATAAGAGTTGAAGTGAATTGATGAATTTTGTGGTATCCTTTGGAACAATATTTTTGAAACTAATGTCTCTTGGCGCAAGAAAATCTAATGCATCTGCATTTGGTTGGTTGTTAGTGCATGCACTATTTGCTGAAACTGAGGTGAAGCTGGTGACCAATGATCTGAAGGTATCATTTATATTCTACCAAAGCCAGTTTCTATTGACTCCAGATAGTTTTTACCATATTCTTGTAGTATTCTAAGTGTAGTGCATGTATTTCACTTTTAAATAACAGACTGGAGGACTTTCTAATACTGATGGTATTGGAGATTCAACACTTGACAGTAGCTTATCCCCTGAATTATGTAGATCTCACGTCTTCTACCATAAGATGCTTTAATCCCTAGAGTTATACATTCCTCATCTTTGTTTCTGTTTGATTTTGCCCTTGTTTAGGGGGAAAAAAGAAACAAAGTGCTGTAAAAATAGATTATGTTCAAGAAATAGTTAAATATTTAATCTATACTGTCTACTTCATAAATTCTTCTGTGTTCTTCCAGCAATTTTTCTCTAAACACTGTGGCTGTGTCATTGTTTATGGTCCTATGATACATTATTTTTCTTCTATTATTTGTTCCTAACTGTTCAATATATTTTATTGCTAATCCAGATAAACCATTGGCTGTTGGTTTTACAAAAAATCACATGTTGTTGGGTCTGAACTGATTAAAAGCTGCTTTATGAAGTTTAATCTGTGTCCTGCTGATGGGCTGTAAATTGTCAGTACTGCAAGGTTGTGTGTTCCCTGGTCCACTGCTCCACTGTAGCATAAGTAACAGCATCCCATCCCTAAGTCTCCCCTGACCCTGAGTTCTGGGTGACTTTTCTGAACTGTAGCCCTCTTTCCCTAAACCTCTCCAGTCCCCTCTTCTTTCCCCTTCAACTCTTCTGCCAGAGGAAGGAGCCACTGGCTCCGAAACTTTGTAAAAATTTAAATCCTTTTGTGTGTGTATGTTACCCTGCCACTGCTGGGTGAGTAGATTTTTTATCCATCTGGTTTTACTATATTTACTTGAATATAAGATGACCTCATTTTTTTTTAAAGCGGCCCTTTGATAAAATTTTATTTTTAACATATATTGACTATTCAAAATTACTAACTGTTACATTAACATAAAGTATCTGCCTAAAAAGTTAACATTATACCTATTTTAAATCTGCACCAATTATTGATAAAAAGATGTTTTCATTAGTTTTTATCTTCACTTTCTTATTTGCTTAGCATCTAAGTCAGTTGTATGTGATATCATAATTACTAGGATCGTTATCTGGGATGACAATTTCACCTAACCACTGAGAGGTGCAGAGAGAATCAGTGTATTCTACGTGAAACAACAATTGAATTTAAAATTTTGGATGTCATAAAAATTTTGCTTTTTCTCCCAAATAAGTTGTGATTTATGATACTGTGTTTAAGGTAGGACCTGAGAATGCAGCTGTTTTTTCCAAGTACATAGCGGATTTTATATCCACAGTCACATAAGAATATGACAATATTTTCCTCCATCTCTTGAACCAGCAGCTGACACACACCCTTCCATTCCTGTCATAACGTCACAGCTCATGTTGACAACATTGCTGCACGAAACGCATAAGTACACCACTGGCCTCTATCTATACTTTTATAATCTCCTGCAGAAATGTTTACTGCTGTTGAGTGTTTGCTCAATTTGGAAGCCAATTCAATTCCTAATACATATTAAATGCAGCTAATAAAAAAAGGTAGGAAGAAATATTAACTGTCATCTCTTTTTCATCACTACTATGAAAATAGTAAAGTTTTTTTCTTCTTATAAAGTACATTTTGGTAAAAACCATGAAAAACAATTAACAGTAATTTATTGTTAAAAAAGAACAGTGTCTATGCAGTGCAATGAGTTTAGAACAGAGCTTGTCCTCTCAACATCTTTGGCCTGCTTGGCAGGCACAACTGTTTAAATTATTGTTGTGAAAGGAAGAATTAATGGTGGACATTCATGAAAAACACACAATATTTAGAAGATGCACCAAATCAACAATTTTCAAGATTCGGCAATGAAATTTTGTACCATGCTTTACATGAAATTAATACATTTACTGTTGAGTTACTTAAACAGAATTTAAAAAATTTATTTATAAAAAAAAGTATTTTTTTCTCACTCAGACTATTTCAGGAGATTCCTATAAAATTTTCTCTGTTTAATCACCTTGCATATGGTAAGTTCCTATCATAAGGTATACTGAATAGAAAAATTTTTTAATTATAATTCTGTAAGTATAATATAAAATTCATGCAAAATTCCCAGCACTTTGCCCCATATATCAGCTTACACAGGTTGTATACATGGACAAGGCAAAAAAATTCCCAGATTTCCCGGTTAAAAATATAAAAATACACTTTCTCCCAGATGAAAACACACGTTTATTAAGTGACGGTATATTTTCCCTCGGAACTGTAAAACTTATCAGTCCTTTGAATGGTTATGTTTTTATACACGTGCATAGAATTTCCCAGCACTTTAGAAACGAAACTCAGGGAAGAAAACTCCTTTTGGAAAGATTTTTGATGTGCAGCAACATGTACACTGCATAGTTTCGTATTATGAAAGTGTAAATTCGAATTCCACTAAACACCGCATGTTACTTTCCGAACCATTGTACTCGAGATTGCGATGCGCTTTTGTAAGCCAGTCATAACTCATGTCACTTGATCCCGCCAGCCGATGACAGCGGATATTCAGACCACAGGAGACGTGATGTAGTCAGCTAATAGCAACACCACTGTTAAGTAGTGCAGATGCACAAAGAGGAAAAAATGTTTTAAATTGATATACATAATGTTGCTACAAGAAAAGCAAAGCTTTCACATATAACATTGATCTCTAAGGTCAATAAGCTGCATCAGAAGCTAAGCTTTCACATATATCACACAAATGTGCCAGTAAAAGTTTTAGCTGAGTCCAGTGACTTGCCCTCAAAGTTTTCTACAAATAAATTAGCTACATCATAGGAGAGAGAGCTTCCCATAGCATATCAATTTGCTCATAATAACGACATGAATGATCTTCTGGGCTTGAAATACTTCTAAATGGCTCATCATCAAACGCTCTGTGATTTAAGAAATTCAGCGTACATTCTCGCACATAGTTCAACTTGCGTAAAAGGAAATTTACTTTGAAAGTAAAGCTTTTCAAACCACCATTCGTAATATTTTCCTGCGACCTGTTAGAAATAGGTTCGTTTCAGTAGTCATCAGAGAGCACCAGATAACAGACGCCACCGCACTTCAGCAGCTGCTATGACGCAGGAAGCCCGTATGTTTGTACGTGTAAAACATCGGAAGATCTTACATTATGTCATAAGAGAAAAAAGACATCAAAGAATCAAGAGTATCGGAATTTCGTGAAGCATACTAAAATGGCACATTTAAAATGCATACTTAAAGAGCACATTTGCATGTTCAGACTCCCAATCAAGTAGGCCTCGACCTGATATTAAGCTTTTCAGTTGGGTTTTGGGATGGAAATTTTCTTGGAGTACCAGTACTGTAGTAACTCATTTTTGATTCTTTATTATGGCATAATGCCATATGTGCTAGAAGATGAAAACGTGCACTTGAAATGCAGCGAGTAGTTGAAATTAGCCAATAGTGTGGAACTAAACACTTTGTTTCAAACAAATTGACTGCCTCAGCGTAAAAGATTAATAAAAACCAAATTTATTTAGCAAACCAACAAAAATAACTTCATTGTTCTACAAGGTGATTAACGCATGGCTATCCGAAAAGTGGAAATAAAATAAAATCTGAAACTAACAATGTATATTAGCCTTCCGTAATAATGTGAATGTATTTTAATTCACCTGATAGCTCCCAGCCACAGAAATCCACTTTGTTTTCATTTGACGTGAGAGAAGTAAACGAAGAGGAAACAGCAAAATCACTAAATGTAAACACGGGTCACTTGGAGACTACACACTTCCCCACTATAACTCAGACTGCTCTGCACATCAGCCTCGGATCTACGATATTTATGAACCAGGGCAATACTAAGATAGTGGCGCCCCCTCCCCCAACTTCCCTCCATCGAGTGTTTGAGATATGGTGTCAAAAATTTGAAAAAATCGAATTTTCAAAAATATGTTCATTTTGTAGTGCACATCTTTATGAAGAGTCTGATACATAAAACATGTATGTTCAAGGAAATGTAAGACATGTTATTTGGTCTTAAGTGTGCCAGAGTGCAGTGCCACCCCGTTTCACACAGCGTTCTCCTATGGCACGTTATTTCGCTCCGTGGAACTGAAATTTTTATATTTTGTACTGGTTGCCATCAAACTATATTCAGGACAGTGGAAATTAAAATGTCCTGTGGTGCCTCTCCTGTTCCCAGTCGTCCGGTTTGACATCCTGACCCTCTTTAAAAAAACTCGCAATCAATATTGGATGCTAGAGGGGCACTGTACAACTCGCCCTTACTAGTGTAGCGATCTAGCCAAAAATTTTCTGACAAAATTTCATTTCCCGGGATACATCGAGAAGATAATACGTAATCTTTCTTACCTGTTATTCCTGTCAGTTGTTTATTCCCACCCTGGTAGTCTGAATCTATGAATTTACCAAGTAATTATAGCAATTATATCATTCGCAAATCCAAACAACAGCATAATCAGACAGCGATTGGCGTTCACTCGTTCGTCTTTACTCCGCTCAGCTTGTATAGCCCAGTCCCCTTTGCCTGCAGGAAAGTTTACTTCTGGATTCGACGAGGATTCCCCTGAAAGACATCACGTACACTATGCACGCGTTCAAAAATCAACTTATGATTTTTTTTTTTACTTTTTATTTTTACTATGGGACCAAACTGCTGACGTCATCGGTCCCTAGGCTTACACACTACTTAATCTAACTTACGCTAAGGACAACATGTATACCCATGCCCAAGGGAGGATTCAAACCTCCGACGGGGGGGAGCCGCGCGAACCATGGCAAGTCGCCTCAGACTGCACGGCTACCCCGTGCAGCTTATGATTCATTCAGAAAACAACTTACAGAGCGTATTCAAAAACCAACAGGGTGCACATCAAAATCATATGAGTAATCGATAGATCAACGTGCGCTGGATGCTAGGCGCTTTGCGAAACAAGGTTTTTGGGCGCAGCAGTAAAATTTTTCCCAGTAGCATCTAGCTGCTTGCTGCAATTGCTTACACAGCTAACAGCCACATTTCTGTAGCCAGAAACGGGGGAAGGTACTACTCATACGCCACTCAACTGCGCATGCACATGAGCCCGCTCACTACTGCTTAACAAATCTAATGTAAACAGTTGTGACATCACGCTCATAGGAGGCAATTTGTTGTTATGAAGCATTGCACAGTCTTCCTAAAGCCTTTGACACATTTTGCTATTGGCAAACTCTTGTATGAGCACTGTGTTTAGTTGATGTATATGGCACATTTCCTTTGCAATTTATGTTTTATTTTCCTTTTGTTTTCTTGTTCACGTTTTATTGTTGCAATTATTCTGCAATAGCGTGATACAGTAATATCCTTTGTTAGAGTATCGATTCGTACCAGTCAAAATTACAAAAAATTGACTGAAAACTAAGACAACAAAAAATTACCAGAATTCTAAAAAATTCCCGGTTTTCTCCCAGATGAAAAAATTCCCAGGTTTTTCCCGGATCTCCCAGTTGTCCCGGATCGTATACACCCTGTTACACTAAGAATTTCAAAATTTACTCTGGAGACAACATTCACTGGGTTTATAGAAGTAAGTGTACAAAATTTCATAATTCTAACCTTCTTAAAGTCTAAGAAAAAGGTATATAAACTTTAAAAACACAATTTTCAGGAAGTGCTGAGTCACAGATAGGCGCAACAAAAAGACTCTTACAACGCAAACTTTCGGTCTTTATTAACAATAGAAACACACACACACACACACACACACACACACACACACACACGCGCGCGCGCGCGCGCGCGCGCGCAAACGCAACTCGCACACATTCTCAGCCAACTGAAAGTGACATATCACTTTGGTAAAGGGATGTGTCACCAAGCATCTGCCTGACTGTGACAGTTGAGAGTATTTTTATTAAAGTAGTTGACAATCAAAGACTGCCTGAAAGCTTTGTTATTGTTTGTGCAGTAAACCGTTATGGTAGGATGTTGTGCATCTCCAAAAGGGGGGAGTGCGGGGGGGGGGGGGGGGGGCAACAATCAACAATAGTAGTTTACTACACACTGCGGTACCTGCCAGTTAGCAGTTATTCCGCACTTCAACATCCCAGCTCAGAGAAGGACACACTATCAAATAAAGAGCACGTCTTGACAGTGCGGCTGATTTCACCAAAAACAAGAGAAAAAGACTTAGCTGTTAAATAGGTGTTAGCATTCTGTTGTTATGTCTTGAGCTGTCAAGTGGACATTTAGATTGAAGTTGAGAGATTATTGCAGTGTTCCTTATAAATAGATATTAATCTGAAGAGTTATTGTATTTGAAACCTGCACCTACTGCAGAATTTCCAAATGAAGTTTGAGCTTCTCCAGATCTTCTCCGGTCATGAAAAAATAAAATGCTGAGCCAACTAAAGTGAAGGTGATACCTCAGGAGCAAATTAGTTATCTGTAATTATGGGAAAATCACAGCTGATTTCCTCCTTAATTAACTCTGATATTTTTACTTTATCTCACTCTTGTCATGTCACTAATTTTCGTTTCACTTTCCCATATGGTGCATTCGTAAACATATGCTCCTTGGTGACACATTTGCATAACACTTGTACGAAGTAATCTTTTCTTCACAGTTTTTGCCAGGACCTCAAACTTCAATAATCAGTAGGTATCTTAGATTTATGTAATATACATTTACAACACTTCACAAATCTTGCAGTTTTACATTTAAAGGGGAGAGGGCGGGGGAGAGGGGGAGGAGAGGGAGAGAGGGGGAGGTACATGAGGAAGGGGGGGGGGGGCTTGAACACAAAAGGACTTCTTTTCTCTGATATGCAGTTAAATTATATAAAATATTTTCATCTGAGTATTGTCTTTTACGTAACACAAAAACCTACAAGACACAGGATCATATTCAGGAGCTATCCAATGTCTGTCTTGACACTTAAACATTGGGTCATCACACTACATTAACAAATGGTCAATGGAAATAACATATTTACACTGAAAATAAGTTCATAATACACACATACATTACTTTGAATCTTTCAGTTTTTCTCATATTGTTATGGTTGTTGGCTCTATATTGATTTTTATCATTTCATCTAACTTCTTGAGTCAGTTTGCACATCATATGACTTAATGCTGCTGTACTTTCACAGAAAAAGTTGCACACACTACAAAAAACATTGTCTTCCAAAATAAACTGAGTACTGCAAACAATGTTCTCTAGACTGACTGGTATTTCCAACAGTTACTGCAGGATTTATTTTTCAGTTCAACGTTTCGTAATATACCTTTCTGATCAAGATGACCTAGCCTACCTAGAAACGTGTGTCCTTTATGTTGGGTATTTATCTTATTACCAGTTCATTACAAAGGGAAGAGATTATTTATCCTAAATGAAACCTGAAAAATTTTTGTTAACATGAAATGATGCACGTACATACATTCATACATCAACTAACCTGATTGCACGTTTAACTGATATTGTTTGGTACCTGTACCCTACAACAGTCAGTAAATAAGCAGGAAATAGCAGGCCATACAGAAACAGATGCTGTACTTTCACAGCTGTTATTCCTAACTACAGATTCTGGCACAACTGTTCTTCTTGGCAGTATCTGTCTTTCTTTTTTATGCTTCTCTCCTCTCACATGACCTTGCACTGTGTGGTGCTATTTGTAACTTCAGACTTTTGGGCACCACTGTTCTTGGCAGTTATTCGTTTCTTTTTAGGCTTTATTTGCTTTGTATGGCCCTGCACTGCCTGGGAATTAACAAGTTCACCTCCACAGCTGTTATTTGGAACTTCAGACACTCTAGCATAACTGTTCTTTTTGGCAGTTTTTCGTTTAATTTTATCCTTCTTTTCTTTTGGATGATCATTCATTGCTTGGTAATTAACAAGTTTATCTTCACAACAATTATTTAGAACTTCAGACAGTCTGGCACAACTGTTCTTCTTGGCCGTTTTTTGTTTCATTTTATGCATCTTTCCTTTCGAATGACTATGCACTGCCTGGTAATTAACAAGTTCACCTTCACAGCTGTTATTTGGAACTTCCAACATTCTGGTACAACTGTTCTTCTTGGCAGCTTTTCGTTTCATTTTATGCATCTTTCCTTTCGAAAGACTATGCACTGCCTGATAATTCACAAGTTCATGTTCACAGCTGTTATTTGGAACATCAGACATTCTGGCACAACTGTTGTTCTTCGCAGTTTTTCGTTTCATTTTGTATGCCTTTCCTTTCAAATGACCATGCACTGCCTGGTAATTAACAAATTCACCTTCACAGCTAACATCTGGAACTTCAGAAACTGTGGCACAACTGTTCTTCTTGGAAATTTTTCGTTTCCTTTTATGCTGCTTTCTTTTCACACAAACAGGCACTGCCTGGTAATTAACAAGTCCATCATTGCGTAATGTACACTTAAATCTCCCATTCTGGTGCCTTACAATACCATACAGTTCATCACCTGCATCACACAATTCCTCTGAACTCTGACCATTTTCATATATGATAGGAAAATCGGGAGCTCTTTTCTTTTCTTTGTTACCAGTGTTTGATCTCCCTTGTAATGATTCAACTTTTCCTCCTAGATATCTGCGAATGCTATGATCTTCATGAAGAACACTGCCAATGTCTTCGTACTTCTCTTGATTGCTAGTCTGACTTCCCAAACTTTCCAATGGGAAACACTCTTCAGTGTTTTCTCTCTGAGTAATCGTATCACCTGGTTCATCATAAGCATTGTCTCTCACAAGTCTACTTGCCACAGAAGCACTTTCCTCATCACCAGCAAAACAAACTGTCACTCTATTATTTCTAGTATCACATGATGTTTGATCTGCAGGAATATCATTATTACCAATGGGAAAAACAAATAAATTTTCAACTTCATTTGAATCTTGTATTTCTGTTTTTACGTTTTTTGGCCGGTGTATGTCTGACTTCGGCAACGGTGACTGTCTAGTTTCTTCAGTATCCTCAGATTCCAAATTCTTTGACTGCATATTGATTCCAGTCTCTGAAGTTAATGAAATGCAACACTTGGTGTTATCAGAATATGGCACTTCCATTTTTATACTTTTGGTCTCATGTCTGCCTAACTCGAGCACATCACACTTTCTTCTCTTTCTACCTCCTTCAAACAGAGCAATCTCCATTCTTTGTTCATACGATGACAGAGTTACATATTCAACTCTAAGTCCTACAAGTTCTTCACTTAACTTGTTCAACATTATATTAACATTTATTAATTTGTGATATATTTTAAAATTTGTTTCCTTTTTCCCAATGTATGGTAGCAAGGCATCATAGTTCCGCTTGCAGCATGTGAAAGTATCATCCATCAGGCTTGCTAATTCAGCAACTGATGTTTTTAAATCTTCTATTGTTTTTATGTGACTCATTCTGTCGAACAACAGAAATGGCCCTGTGCAATGCAGAAACTGAATCCTGAAACAAGAAAAAGATTTTTTAGAGACAGAATTCACTGTGACACACTTCAATACTACTTCACTTGCAGAATTATGATGCGAACCTTAAGGATAAAAGTAATTTTTGCATGATGTGTCACTGCCAAGTAACATAGCTTGACAAAACGTGGACCATATGCATAAAGAACTGCCACAGTATAGTACAGAGTGTAATGAGACAAACAGAAATGAGTCTTTAATGACAATACTGATACTGAAGTCACCATTCGTAATGTTCCCCTGGAGATTACAAATGTTGCGACATTGGTCTTAATAGGGACTGCAATGTATGATCTGCAACTTGCTCCCATGCTGGCCTCAAGGTTGATAAGGAATTCTTGTGGTACGACGTTCAACTCCTCCACTAGTGTGGTTGACAGCTGCTAGATGCTCATTGGTATACATGGACATGCTGCAAAACTCTCACCAATGCATCCCACATATGTTTGATGGCAGTTAAGTCAGGGGAATGGGCAGGCCAGTCCAATCATTGAATATCCTTTTGTTCCAAGAGTTCCTCCACTTACACTTTTCACTGTGGTTGTTCACCGTCATCCATAAAAATGAAGTCAGGATCAGATACACCCTTGAAAATATGCACATGGGGGAGGTGCACATTGTCACAGTAACGTTGACTAGTGAGTGTACTGAGTTCAAAGATTTCGAGATTAGTATGCCCATGCAACGTTATGCCTCCCCAAGCCATAATATAAAAGAATCATGTACAACAGTGTTGGATGAACACTAATATGGTGACACGTGGGAATATGTAATGCAGCCAGGAACATTGTCAAACATGATCCCTTTGTTGGTCCAGGTATTATATTGTGGGTAGGCATAACATAGCATGGGCATATTGAGCTCCACATCTTTGAACATGGTTCACTCACTGGTCAGTGTTGTTATGACACTGTACTACTCCTCCATGTGCATCTTTTCAGGGGTGCTTTCGCCCCAAATTCATTTTTATGGATGACAATGCGCAACTGCATCAAACAGCGCAGGTGGAGGAGCTCTTGGAATGAGAGGATATTTGGCAAATGGAATGGCCTGCCCATTCCCTCAACTTGAATCACATGGAGCACATGCAGGATGCATTGGGGAGAGGTATTGGAGCATCTTCATGGACAATAACAACCATCAAACAGTTGTCCACCATGCTGGTGGAGGAATGGAATGCCCTGCCACAAGAAATTATTATGAACCTGGTGGCCAGCACAGAAGCACGTTGCAGAGCGCACACTGCCATCCATGGGGATCACACACCCTATTAAGAACCATGTCCCATCATTTGTAATGTCCAGGGGACCAATGTGGATGGCGGTGACTTCAGGGATGAATAAGTACCTGTGACAACGAATTACCAGCTGCTGTCAGTTAGCATGTTGTTGTACATAGAGCAAAGTTCAGAATATGATCTTAAAAGGTGTCACTGTAGTGTAATTCTTTCGTAAAATACAGATGTTAGAAATGTACTTGACAATGAAACTTAGTGGAAATTAGCTAATTGCACAATTAAATAAACATCCCATTATAGCCTACTGCGGACCATGTTTACATTTATTAAACTTCAGTGTAATTACTGTTTTTGAATAAAAGTCTCATTTCTGTTTGTCTCATCGCATATTTATTTCAGTTATCTTCTGTAGTACACTGTAACAGTTCCTTTAACATATGGTCCAAGTTTTATCGAACTCTGTTAACTGGCAGTGATATCATGCGAAAGTTACTTTTGTCCTTAACTTTTGTGTACTAGTGTATTTAACATTAACTATTGTACAGTGACATGAAATAAGAGAAATGTGTACACAAAAACTGATCAATATGAAAGAGTACAGGAGGTGGTGATGAATTTCGGATGCTCAACACAGCATATTCATCATCACACTTACTGGGTATCACATACAAGCAAAATTGCTGCAATGATTCCTGAGGAACACTTAACAGATTTCTTTTCTGGAATGTCTGCCTTTGTCGACACAGAACCGTATTTCACCACCGACAAAAATCATTTTCAAGTTATCTCATCATGTATTAAAGTCGAACAACCATTTGGAACAACTTCCTTACGATGCACTAAACTATGACACTGAAAATATTCTTCTAGCAATTTCCATAGGGTGAGTTTAGTGTGTCTAAAAGGTACATTACAATGGTTCAGAAAATTCTTTTTGATAAGTGAGCCAGAATGATTAAAAGTTTGCTTATCTTTGAATAAATGATGAGAATATAGAAAGCCATAAGAGAGTTAGTGTCTACATTTACCCTGGTGTCTTCATAGTCGCATAAAACTAAACTGAGCTTGACTTGAGATGCTACTTAATGGAATGAGAATCATATATATATATAGTTATAATAGAGGGAAACATTCCACGTAGGAAATATATATCTAAAAACAAAGATGATGTGACTTACCAAATGAAAGTGCTGGCAGGTCGACAGGCACACAAACAAACACAAACATACACACAAAATTCAAGCTTTCGCAACAAACTGTTACCTCATCAGGAAAGAGGGAAGGAGAGGGAAAGACGAAAGGATGTGGGTTTTAAGGGAGAGGGTAAGGAGTCATTCCAATCCCGCGAGCGGAAAGACTTACCTTAGGGGGAAAAAAGGACGGGTATACACTCGCACACACACACATATCCATCCACACATATACAGACACAAGCAGATATATGTCTGCTTGTGTCTGTATATGTGTGGATGGATATGTGTGTGTGTGCGCGCGCGCGAGTGTATACCCGTCCTTTTTTCCCCCTAAGGTAAGTCTTTCCGCTCGCGGGATTGGAATGACTCCTTACCCTCTCCCTTAAAACCCACATCCTTTCGTCTTTCCCTCTCCTTCCCTCTTTCCTGATGAGGCAACAGTTTGTTGCGAAAGCTTGAATTTTGTGTGTATGTTTGTGTGTCTGTTTATATATATAAAAAACAAAGATGAGGTGACTTACCGAACGAAAGCGCTGGCAGGTCGATAGACACACAAACAAACAAACACAAACATACACACAAAATTCAAGCTTTCGCAACAAACTGTTGCCCTCTTTCCTGATGAGGCAACAGTTTGTTGCAAAAGCTTGAATTTTGTGTGTATGTTTGTGTTTGTTTGTGTGTCTATCGACCTGCCAGCGCTTTCGTTCAGTAAGTCACCTCATCTTTGATTTTATATATAATTTTTCCCACGTGGAATGTTTCCCTATATATATATATATATATATATATATATATATATATATGATGGTGGACAGATCTCCTGACACGCTGAGGGTTGCCCTTGTGCACCATATGAAATGCATGTAGTAAAAATATGTTGCATTAAAATGATATTTCATGAGCTTCAGATATTGGTAGATTATCTTTCTGGAGGAGAAATTTTGTTTCTATGGACAGTGTCCAGTCCCTGATCTGGGAAGCATTATTTCCTTAGATCAATGTGATGCAAGGATAGCCACACATGGGTGGTCGATTTGATTGACTGCTGTTTTGTTTACCATCTATAATTACTAATCTTCTCAATGAAGTATGACCCTTCCATCAAACAATGAGCATGCTATTGAATAGTACATTAACTGCAAAGACAGAAAATGATAGATAAATACAAAAAGCAGTCCTGTCAAAGTCAAATCCGTCAAACACAAATACAAAATGATACCAAAAATAAGTGTGTGCATAAGAACTCTACACTCTACAACATACCCAGTGCCTCCAATGACATCACAATAAACCCAACAAGCCTAAGCTCTGCACATAAATATAAAATATGGAATTTGAAAATGCTATGAAAAGGACAGATTGTTACTCGCCATACAGTGGAGATGTTGAGTGACAGTCAGGCACAAAAAATCACACACACAACTCCTAAACAAGTAAGCTTTCAGCCAAAATGCCACTTCTTAGCAATCTATCCTTCTTATAACATTGTCATTATTCCATCCTGGATTTTCCACTGTTTAGCTGGAAGTTGATGGCATACAGTAAGAGGAAAGACAAGGTCACAGCTATGCAGGGAAACAAAAGTGAGTTTTTAGTAAGTGATGACTTACTGTTGGAGGATATCACTCTTCCCAACTACAAAATTGACATGTGTCTTGAAATTAGAATGCAACAACTCAGCAAACATTTTAAAAATATTTTGTTGTCTTCAGTCCTGAGACTGGTTTGATGCAGCTCTCCATGCTACTCTATCCTGTGCAAGCTCCTTCATCTCCCAGTACTTACTGCAACCTACATCCTTCTGAATCTGCTTAGTGTATTCACCTCTTGGTCTCCCTCTACGATTTTTACCCCCCACGCTGCCCTCTATTGCTAAATTTGTGATCCCTTGATGCCTCAGAACATGTCCTACCAACGGGTCCCCTCTTCTTGTCAAGTTGTGACACAAACTCCTCTTCTCCCTAATTCTATTCAATACCTCCTCATTAGTTATGTGATCTACCCATCTAATCTTCAGCATTCTTCTGTAGCACCACATTTCGAAAGCTTCTATTCTCTTCTTGTCCAAACTATTTATCGTCCATGTTTCACTTCCATACATGGCCACATTCCATACAAATACTTTCAGAAACGACTTCCTGACACTTAAATCTATACTCGATGTTAACAAATTTCTCTTCTTCAGAAACGCTTTCCTTGCCATTGCCAGTCTACATTTTATATCCTCTCTACTTCAACCATCATCAGTTATTCTGCTCCCCAAATAGCTGCTTGCTCAATATACAGATTGAATAACATCGGGGACAGGCTACAACCCTGTCTCACTCCCTTCCCAACCACTGCTTCCCTTTCATGCCCCTCGACTCTTATAACTGCCATCTGGTTTCTGTACAAATTGTAAATAGCCTTTCGCTCCCTGTATTTTACCCCTGCCACCTTTAGAATTTGAAAGAGAGTATTCCAGTCAACATTGTCAAAAACTTTCTCCAAGTCTACAAATGCTAGAAATGTAGGTTTGCCTTTCCTTAATCTATTTTCTACGATAAGTCGTAGGGTCAGTATTGCCTCACATGACCCAACATTTCTGCGGAATCCAAACTGATCTTCGCTGCGGTCGGTTTCTACCAGTTTTTCCATTCCCCTGTAAAGAACACGCGTTAGTATTTTGCAGCTGTGACTTATTAAACTGATAGTTTGATAATTTTCACATCTGTCAACACCTGCTTCCTTTGGGATTGGAATTATTATATTCTTCTTGAAGTCTGAGGGTATTTTGCCTGTCTCATACATCTTGCTCACCAGATGATAGAGTTTTGTCAGGACTGGCTCTCCCAAGGCCGTTAGTAGTTCTAACGGAATGTTGTCTACTTCCGGGGCCTTGTTTCGACTCAGGTCTTTCAGTGCTCTGTCAAACTCTTCACGCAGTATCGTATCTCCCATTTCATCTTCATCTACATCCTCTTCCATTTCCATAATATTGTCCTCAAGTACATCGCCCTTGTATAGACCCTCTATATACTCCTTCCACCTTTCTGCTTTCCCTTCTTTGCTTAGAACTGGGTTTCCATCTGAGCTCTTGACATTCATACAAGTGGCTCTCTTTTCTCCAAAGGTCTCTTTAATTTTCCTGTAGGCAGTATCTATCTTACCCCTAGTGAGATAAGCCTCTACATCCTTACTTTTGTCCTCTAGCCATCCCTGCTTAGCCATTTTGCACTTCCTGTCGATCTCATTTTTGAGACGTTTGTATTCCTTTTTGCCTGCTTCATTTACTGCGTTTTTATATTTTCTCCTTTCATCAATTAAATTCAATATTTCTTCTGTTACCAGAGGATTTCTACCAGCCCTCGCCTTTTTACCTACTTGATCCTCTGCTGCCTTCACTACTTCATTCCTCAGAGTTACCCATTCTTCTTCTACTGTATTTCTTTTCCCCATTCCTGTCAATTGTTCCCTTATGCTCTCCCTGAAACTCTGTACAACCTCTGGTTTAGTCAGTTTATCCAGGTCCCATCTCCTTAAATTCCCACCTTTTTGCAGTTTTTTCAGTTTTAATCTAAAGTTCGTAACCAATAGATTGTGGTCAGAGTCCACGTCTGCCCCTGGAAATGTCTTACAATTTAAAACCTGGTTCCTAAATCTCTGTCTTACCATTATATAATCTATCTGATACCTTCTAGTATCTCCAGGATTCTTCCATGTATACAACCTTCTTTGATGATTCTTGAACCAAGTGTTAGCTATGATTAAGTTATGCTCTGTGCAAAATTCTACCAGGCGGCTTCCTCTTTCATTTCTCTCCCCCAATCTATATTCACCCACTATGTTTCCTTCTCTCCCTTTTCCTACTCTCGAATTCCAGTCACCCATGACTATTAAATTTTCGTCTCCCTTCACTACCTGAATAATTTCTTTTATCTCATCATACATTTCATCAATTTCTTCATCATCTGCAGAGCTAGTTGGCATATAAACTTGTACTACTGTAGTAGGCGTGGGCTTCGTGTCTATCTTGGCCACAATAATGCGTTCACTATTTTGTTTGTAGTAGCTTAACCGCATTCCTATTTTTTTTTTATTCGTTATTAAACCTACTCCTGCATTACCCCTATTTGATTTTGTATTTATAACCCAGTATTCACCTGACCACAAGTCTTGTTCCTCCTGCCACCAAACTTCACTAATTCCCACTATATCTAACTTCAACCTATCCATTTCCCTTTTTAAATTTTCTAGCCTACCTGCCCAAGTAAGGGATCTGACATTCCACGCTCCAATCCGGAGAATGCCAGTTTTCTTTCTCCTGATAACGACGTCCTCTTGAGTAGTCCTCGCCCGGAGATCCGAATGGGGGACTATTTTACCTCCGGAATATTTTACCCAAGAGGACGCCATCATCATTTAACCATACAGTAAAGCTGCATGCCCTCAGGAAAAATTACGGCTGTCGTTTCTCCTTGCTATCAGCTGTTCACAGTACCAGCACAGCAAGGCTGTTTTGGTTAGTGTTACACGGCCAGATCAGTCAATCATCCAGACTGTTGCCCCTGCAACTACTGAAAAGGCTGCTGCCCCTCTTCAGGAACCACATGTTTGTCTGGCCTCTCAACAGATACCCCTCCGTTGTGGTTGCACCTACGGTACGGCCATCTGTATCGCTGAGGCACGCAAGCCTCCCCACCAACGGCAAGGTCCATGGTGGTAGGTTTAAAAATATAGTACATGCAAAACAAGCAATGGCAGAACTGGATTCCAAACCTAAACATAATTACAGAGGTGTCTTTGTACATGTTGAAATGAATTTGGTGAGAAGCAGTAACTGCGAAGAACAAACTACAAACTATACAAGGAACATTGTTCATGTGACAAGGAGTGACTACGTGGCATCCAAGCTCATACTTCATGTAATCACAAAAAGTAGGTCAGTGAATGACAAATATAATTCCAAGACAAACTGTTCTTCAGACCAATGTGACTGTTTTAGAGCTATATTCACTGACCAAAACAAATTTCCATGTGATATTGCCCAAGATCGGATGGGATACATTTAAACTGAAATTGCCCTAGGACATATAATGATACAGCCGTCCCCAAAATTCATACGAAATGTCTGATGCCACATTTTTATATGCATCCGGATAATTATTGGACAAGTTAGTGCTTCCTAGGGACTTGTATGTGTGTCTATATGTATATCATTCTGTCCAATTTGCTAATAATACTTGATATTAATTGTGAAAGCAAACAGAAGGTTCCGGAAAAACGTATATTGTCATAATTATCAAGAGATTGTTGTCATTAACAAAATTACATACAAATGCTGGATTGAATGTATAGTAAAGAAATTGAAGGCATAAATATTTGGCAGAAAATGTTAAAATACTGTGGAAGTGTTGGCATAGGTGGCCAGTGCCTATAATTACAATTGAGTAACGAGTTAACACAAAGAAGCTCATTATCTTAAAATTCAGTTTAAAAGTTATTACAAAGCGATGTACTTTCATTTGTTATTTATTTTTATGTCTTCCTGTGCAATTAGTATCCTTCGTAATTACATTTCTAATTAACTCTCCAATTGTTTACATCTCACAGTTTTCCAACTGCAGAAATTGAGGCCTTATTCGTACGTAATTCAATGTATTTAATTGGATAAAGCACGAGCTCTGTACTATCATTACATGTTAGGAAACAAATCCAAACTGTAATTAATTACGTAACTAAAATAATATGAGGGGCATTATTGTAATAAAAGTTCAGAATGATTTTCATATGGAAAACTAAAGATATTACTAGAGATGATTGTAATTCAAATATTGTATTTTATACCTTATTCAGCTGAACATCAATTTCTTTATGTTTTGTAAATTTAATTGCAGCATTGAAATTATACAAAATTAATAATGGAATATTTTGTGAGCAATTGTTAAAATTCTATATAAAGGAAAGCAGCGAGGCTGTGTGGCAGTCAGTTAATTGTTGTTGAGTCTGCTAGAGAGTTTGATTGGAAGTCAAAGAGATCTGTGAAGTCTGTGTTTTGTTTACATGACGAGTGTGCAGTTTGGATGTCAATTAATGTCAGTAAATCTTGTTAAACATGAAAATTTCGCATTCATTCATCAATGGACCAGGCAGAAGAAACTTAAGTTAAGTAACATTCAACATGAATCGTTACATTTGGTGGAGTTGAGCTGTGACTGATGTCTGAAATGTGGAAATATGTTTAACAAGTGACTGTTTCACGTGAACGTAAGACAAATGCCAAGCATAAATTGTCTTGAAAAACTTTGTTTTATGCTCACACAGAACGAATGGATGTTGCCCCATGGGAAGAATTAGTGTGGATAAAAAGGACCACATTCTCGAACAGTACTGTCACCCCATCAGATGAGTAACAGTTCATTTTCTTAAGGAGTGTTTTTGTGAAAGTGACAAACATTTGTGTGGGAAGTTTTATATTTTACCATGGCCGATAACGACAAGGTAAAAATAAGTGAGGAAAAACTTTTAGGTTGCAAGCCAGTGGAAAACACTTCAGACCTAGGAACAAGTATCAGTGAACTATCACCCAGTAGTATTCAAAGTGTAGATCAAAGCTTTGGTGGAGAGGGGTCCAGTGAAAATGTCAGCACAAGTACTCCAATTGCACAGGGGAGAGTAGGTGGAGATGATTTGTTAATGTTATTAATGCAGCATGTGAAAGAAGCGAAGGAACAGATGAGGCAAGAAGTGAAGGAACAGATGGGACAGATTAGACAAGAAGCGAAGGAACAGATGGGACAGATTAGGCAGGATACTAGTAAGATAAGGGAAATCCAGGATGGTTTGGCAGTACTAAAAATTACTGTTGAGACAGAGCAGGGGGAACTCAGTACTTGTGTAGGAGCAGTAGAAGGAAGGTTAGAAATATTAGAAACTAATTTCAAACAAGAGTTGTCCAAAAACAAGGAGAGATTCAAAAAACTAGATGAGCGCGTAGAAATAGAAAATTATAAACTTAAAGTAGAGGTTGTTCAGACTAGGAGAATCTTAGAAGAAAAAGTAGAAGCTTACAAAAGGAACTGAGCTAAAACTTACAGACATTTCCAATCAAATAAGTAATGTAGATCTAAAGTGTGATGAAAAAATAGATTTGTGTAAAAAGAATGTTATAGATTTAAGTAAGAAAGTTGTAGAATTTCAAGTGGGTGTAGCCCAAAGAAATTTTGCTAACAATTTTAATTGTGTATGGGGTGGCATACCTTTAAAATGTTTTCCAGGAGATGGGAAATTGCATCCTATTGATTTTTTTACACCATTGTCAGGATAATTTTAGTAACGACATGACAGACAATGTTAAAATTAAATTTGTTAAGCGGTTTTTGGATGGAGAAGCAATCTCATGGGCCAATCAGAATGTAAATTCTACCATGTCACATGATGAATTTGAGAGAAAGATCTTAATTAAGTTTTGGTCAGAATCTGAGCAAGCTAGGATTAAAAGTGAGCTTTTGAATGGTTGAATGTATAGGGAAGGTGACGTTAGTTTCAAGTGTTTTTGTGAAAACCAATTGATAAAACTAGTACACTCAGACGAACCTTTTGACAAACTAATACAAATAGATGCCTTAAAAAGGAGGATTCTGTTACATATTTGTCATGGTGGATCTTTTTTCAAAATTCATTTAACTATGTGCATTGAAGAAAGCAACAAGCAAGAACATCATTTTGAAAATTAGAAGAGACTATTTCACATAGGTAGGCAAACCGAATAGCATACTTTCTGACAATGGAGCACTATTTACTTCTAAGCTTTGGAAAACATTTTTTGAGGATGAGAACATAAACCAATTCTGATATCTGCTAATCACCTAACAAGCAATAGGGAGATTATTTAGAACTTACTGCAACAAACATCATGTAAGTTGGATAGAGTATGTAGACAGCTTTGAAGATATACTGAATAGCTTACAACATTCATCTACTGGGTTCTGTCCATGTGAAATAATGTATCACGGGAAACCACCAAATCTGATCAACGACTTAATTGAATTCCCAACATGTAAGGTTATGAGTCCACAGGAAAGAGAAGAAATAGTCAAGAAAGTAATGGAACAACAGGGGAAGAAACTGAGAAAAACAAACATTATGAGAAGTTGAAACCTACATATTTTAAAATTGATGATCTAGATCTGGTGAAAACACATGAAAAATCCAAGGCTATAAATAATGAATTAACGAAATTTATACCTAAAAACACAGATGATGTGACTTACCGAACGAAAGTGCTGGCAGGTCGATATGAAATTCTTTGACATCTATATTGGTCCATTCAAAATTCAGTCTATGCCACATCCAAATGCATACACGTTAGTGTATCCAAAGTCTGGAAGGTTATTTCGTCTACATAACATAACTGAACTGAACGCCTATAAGCAAGTGCCAAACACCAAGAAAAAATAAGATGATGTAAAAGCCCTCAGGAGGACACATCCTTGCATCAAGTGCGTGGCGAGCACTAGGTCTCCGAGCTATGAAGCATTCTTTCTTCTTTTCGTTTTCGGATGCTACATCTTTTACTCATATATAAACCTGTAATGAAGTTCTCTCTTACTGACAATACTATCCATTCTCTGTAGTGTATGTTTTCTGTATGTAATATGACTATTGAGTGACGCTACTTGCAATAGTTTTTGATGGAACTGAACAAAGAGTATGGAGATATTACTGCAGTGTACATTGGTTTTGTCAAAGGATGTGCCTGGAACGTACTCAGTTTAAGACCCACTATTGTTGAATTTTTGAAGGAAGAAGGAAAGCAAAAATGAAAATTAGAAGATCTGGAATGAATCATAGACCTTGGATTTTAAATAGTGTTGACTGCAGACTGCCCTCAGTAAGACATTGCAAGATGAGAAGCAACTTATTTCTGATTTCATGGCAAAAGTGGAAGCATTTAAAAAGTAAATGGAATTGTCGAAGGGACTACTTCTGATGAGGAACACTGTCAAATTTTGAACAATCCATTGTGGCATTGAAAGAATTACAGAAATAGCTCATTAAACATTTGAGAACACTGCCAGTCTTGCATTTGTTTTTTGTGTTTTTGAGTGTGTTTACTATTTCAGTTTAAATCACTCCATCTGCAGATGGAACTGGTTGATCTGCAGTGTAATTCCTGTTTAAAAGGCAAATTCTTTTATGGTAAAACTGTCCAGTAGTTCTATGTTATTTTCCTTGGAAAGAGTTTCTACGTCTCCATAATGATGATGTAAACATGATATCAAAGTTTCGATCAACATATGTGCATGAAAGGCTTTTTTTTTTTTATTCCGAAAATAAATACTTCAAGATTACATGGCAACATGAGTGATGAAAATCTGTGAAACTCTGTGTATTTGTATGCATGCCAACAGATTGTGCCAGATATACATTTTATTATACATCTTCAACTCGCCAAAAATAAGCAAATGGTACTAAAATTTGTTTTGCTCGCGATCTTTGTTGTTATGAAATGTGGGATATAAAACAAGGCCACATGCTGTGCTCTCGCAGTCCCCTCCCCCTTTTCCTCTCAGACAACATGGTGTGATTAGAGGAGAAGTGTGCCCTCAGGCGAGAGAGATTTGCCGGTGTGCACAAGCATCACACATGAGCAGTTCTTCATTTACCCCACTCTGAAACAGTGTGGGTGGGCCATTAAGAGATCACCAATATCCACACAGCTAAGAGGGTTCACTGGAATAATTCCCTTGGAATTGCATTATGAAAATAAAACCTTAATGACTGTAAGAGGGAACAACAGTGTCAGAATGTCTTTACTGTTGCAAAGAGGAAAAAAGTTTTTCAAAAATGTATCTGTTGTGTTCATTAATTTTTTAAGAGGTTTCTTGAGTTCCAGCATATAATATTTAATTTCTCTAGATGATAATCTATTAGTTCTACAGGATTTTGTTGTAGGTCTTTTATTATCTGTATTGTTTCTTGTCACTTGAAGCATGACGTTTGTGCCAGCTAATAAATGTTTGTCAAGTGTTATTGTGTTTAGTGTTTGTTTCTTCTCTTAGTTTTTGGCCTGCTGTGGCAAAATGGTGATTGAAGACTTATTCTGTTCTGTTATAGTCTTTTTGCTTGTCATAAGCTGTATGAGCATAGTGTAGAAAGTTCTCTGAATGGAAAGAAAGGGAACAATTTACCCCAGTGAAGCTGTTACAGCAATGAGAGTTGTGCTTGGGTGCACTTTGTCTTCAAGAAAAATGACTTTCTTCCTTGTCAGACCTAGTCTCTCTTTTTCTGTAGCTGGTTCTGGAGGTTAGCGTAGTATTTTTCTGCAGTTCTTTGACCATTGGGAAGGTAATTTATTGGAAGAATCCCTTTCACATCCCAGAAAGCTGATGCCATGGCCTTTCTGGCCAACCATATTGCCTTTGCTTTCTTTGGTGGTGGTGAATCAACATTTTTCCACTACTTTGATGGTTGTTTTGTCTCTGGGATTTCATGCGTGGTCCCAAACCACTGCAAAAAAATCTTGTTCATTGCTCTGAAGACCAGTCAAATACTGTTCAGAAATTTCAGTTCTGATGCATTTCTGATTCTTAATGAAGTGGTGTGGCATCCATCTGATAGATAATTTTCTCATATCCAATTCCCTGTTAGTATTCTCCATTAAAGAGAAAATATTTGGAGGTCAGAAAGTGCCTGAAAAGGTCGATCGTCTTCTCATCAAATTTCTGTGCAATAAGCTCAACTGACTCTCGAAGAGGCACCCTGGTGAATAATGAAACAACGGCGTAACTCACCAGGATATCCTAGTCTTTCAGCTTGAAGTTGTCCAGACATTTTACGAAATCCACAGACTTATGAACGTGATGAGGGCACCCACATAAGGGCTCAGTAATACTGCCAGGTATTTGGCCAGCAAATATGTAGGTGCCCTAATGTTGCTGACAGTTGACAGTTGGGCGTAATGGCACCCCTTCTTTGTAGACTTTAGGGAGTCCATAAAGTCTTGGCGATTCAGGTCCTTGAGATATCAATTTCTTGGCGACATCCTCTGGTAACCCCGCGTCCTTGAGAAGAGTCCTAGTCTTGTTCTCCAACTTTTTTGTGGGATCAGCATTGATCTTCCTGTAAGATTCGTCATTTGGAAGGCTCTGCAACTTCTCAATGTAGTCCTTATGGGAAAGAACAACCGTAGCATTGCCTTTGTCAGCCGGTAAGACAACAATTTCAAGACTCTGTCTCAGGTCTCGAATGACTGCCCTCTCCCTGCTGGTAATATTCGACTTGATCGGTTTAGTTCTTGTCAGAGCACGGCAGGTTTCCCGGTGTGCTTCTGCGAGTAAATACAGAAAATTTACTATTCACACCACCAATTTCATCACATTTCCCAAGGCTGCATGTTTAACAAAAAGTGCTTCTTGGTGTACAGAACAATGAATCCCATACAGGCTGTCTATTGATCCTTATAAGTTCTAGCTCTTCCATTGTCAACCAAATCTTTAAATTCTTTCTGCATGGCATTGTGATGCCATCTCCAAGCAAAGTTGCAACACCTGTCAATTAAGCAACTACATTATTGATATTGAGAGTTCTTATCTTCCTCCTCTGTAATTCCCATTCATTTGTAAGGGATCACAACAATAGATCACTACACTGCCCTCTTTTTGTACAAACAGCCATTGGACCTGTGAGCTTCCTTTATGCCATGAACTAGTAGCAAATGATATACAGCACTTTCACCATGATTCTACCAAACTAAAGACAGTTGTGCCCACCAAAATAAGCTGGACCAAATGCTGAAAGGAAATGTTTAACTGCAAAGCTAATAGAAATGGTATGCTATACCAAGAAAGACTTTTCAAAGCAGTGACAGGCCAAGTCTCTAAACACACGCACGGCAAGACTCTGTAGCCAGATCCGCACCTCATCACCTTGTGCCTACACAAGCCCCCCACCCCCCCTTTACACTTCTAAAACAGCTAAATATTTGTGACAATGAAGAATATAAATGTCACTGCTGCTCGTTTCACTCACAGCAATTTAAGGTGTCCTCTTAGGTCTCTGCCTAACCACACCCTCAGAAATTGCAATATATTTGGAAATAAACAGCAACCATTTGTAACAAATGAGGATTTAGAGACAACATTGCTCCTCAATTTTATTTGCAGCAACTGAAGCTGTACTCTTAGGCTGTTTTCTAGCAACAGCCTCAGAAACTGTGACAAATTCACAAACAAAGGCCAAATATATACAACAAGTAAAAACACAAGTGTCATTGCTGGTCCAAGAATCTGTTACAAACACAAACAAGGTAAAAAAAAAAAAAAATAAAGCTTAACATATAGTAGGACACAAACCTACCTCCTCCTGTTCCGTAACTCAACATCTCTTGCCACAGGTCCACACTGAATGTGGGCAATCGCTAAGAATATTATCACTGATGTTAGGCTTTCACCGCCAATTCATCATTAACTGCCATTTAATTACAAGACACACTACCAAGGGTGACATATTTGCGATAAACATTCAATGCATCAAAACAACGGTGAGGTGCACATGCTGGCTACAGAGCCTTGTGCACACAGGCAGAATATTGTACATGGGTGAAGTTTAGCATGCTTGTCCAACCCTGGTTTAGATATTTGTTTTCATGTTAAATTCCATGGTGTTACCATGAACAGCTAGGGATCTATAAAGTCCAGAGAGGGAGAGTCCAGCTTACCTGATTAAACATTACACAACTGAAGTGTGGCATGCTCCCCAGAGGTTGCACAATAATAACTGTCTAGCCCAACAGTCATCACGGTGGTTGCTGAAGGAAGACCAGAGCTTACTGTTAGAGAGGACTGACAGTATTTGCCAAATCTGTACTCCTCCAATAAAACAGTTTCCTGAGATGCTTGCCATTTGGTCTGACCTATCTGGCCTGTGGACTATCAAAAGAAACATGTGCGATGAACTTAAGTTTCTGATAAAGTTTCTCAAAATTGTATGTAGTGTCTAGACTCCGGTGTAAATTTTTAGGCTGAAGACTTTAATGCCCTGCAAAATGATTGGCTCATCCTTGTCAAATGATCAGCTAGCCACAGCTATCTGCTATATTATTTTAATATTCTTTCCACTATTCCCTCTTGGTCATAAATTTCGAAACTGACATAATATGTGATTTTTTTAATCTCTCTCTCTCCAACATCAGCACTGGCCATATTAGTGGCCAAACTACAGTTTAACTACATTTGACCAATGTATTGCACTCTGCCATTCACTTCAGCTACAAATGAACCGAACAGATTATAGTCCACTTCATATCTTTTTTACTTTCACACATTTTTATGTCAAATGAGTCCATTTATAGTTCATTACCTGTGGGGTAAAGTGTACTACAATGTGACAGCAGTACGCTACACAGTGATAGCATCCTCCCTCTTCCTGAGATCTAGGTTGTGGTGACAGACTGATCTGAAGTGTTTGTATGGTCTAGATTAAGCAGAAAGATGATAATCTCGTTGTGAATTTGCAAAGCCAACAAATGAGACTGCAAAGTAAAGACTGTGGTAATAGATTCACCTGTGACACTGACTGATGTCTACAATTGTGCAATATTCGATACACTTTAAAATGTTTTTGCCAATTTCAGAGCTTATGTGGCATTGAGCAAAATCCCTATTGTGACTGCATCACTCTTGGTGATGTGCAGCATTCCACATATTGCTCCACAGATTTAGTCAGAAACATTTGTTAGGTGAGCCAGATTAATTCTCTATCCTTTACAAATGTAAAATCAGTCTAAATAAGGGTAGCCAGTCTCTGACCTTTGAGATAGTCAAAAGTCAATAATTAAAACCCAATAAATATCTAAGCACTTTCAAAAAGATTCCCGGGTTCGACCACACAGTTTGACACAGCACTCCTGGCACTTTCCAATGATGATCTCCACAACAAAACAGGAATACTGAGAGAAAAAGTTAACTGAGGAAAAGTCACAGAAAACAACTCACTGAAATGTGCATGGAAACAAATGAGTTCTATTAGAATCAAGTCCATCATTCTTATCGAACGCCACCTCTAGCTACCTAATGGCTCCACACTCTGGTGTGAGGCCATCTGTTACTGAACAGGCCTATTTGTTTTGTTTTGTTTTGTTTTAGGGCGCAGGGCAAAAACAACTGGGATCATATGCGCCCAAGTCAAAACTATAGAACACGAGGACAGAGAGGAGTTAAACAACAACTATTCGTCAATCCCAATTTACATAAGAGAAGACAGCTAGAAACAGGGATACAAGGATTAGTGAACACAGGGTTACCGTAGCAAGACTGAATATTGTAAACCCCCCAAACCCTCCAAAAATAAACAAAAATATATCTATTCAAAAAAGCAGATAAAATCTACTTGACGCCTTCCTGAGACACAATCTCCACTCCTTCCAAATTAACAATATAAGTGTAGACCAGATATGGCTTGAATTCAAAGAAAGTATCAGCAGCAATTGAGAGATTTATACCAAATAAATTAACAAACGACGGAGCTGATCCTCCTTGGTACACAAAACAGGTCAGAACACTGTTGCAGAAACAATGAAACAAACATGCCAAATTTAAACAGATGCAAAATGCCCAAGATTGGCAATCTTTTACAGAAGCTCGAAATTTAATGTGGACTTCAATGCGAGATGCTTATAACAGTTTCAACAATGAAACTTTGTCTCAAAACCTGGCAGAAAATCCAAAGAGATTATGGTCATCTGTGAAGTATGTTAGTGGCAAGAAACAATCAATGCCTTCTCTGAGTGACAGCAATGGAGATACTATTGAAGACAGTGCTGCCAAAGCAGAGTTACTAAACACAGCCTTCCGAAATGCCTTCACAAAAGAAGGCGAAGTAAATATTCCACAATTTGAATCAAGAACAGCTGCCAACATGAGTAACATAGAAGTGAATATCCTCTGAGTAGTGAAGCAACTTAAATCACATAATAAAAGCAAGTCTTCTGGTCCACACTGTATACCAGTTAGGTTCCTTTCAGAGTATGCTGATGCATTAGCTCCATACTTAACAATCACATACAACCATTTGCTTGACGAAAGATCCGTGCCCAAAGACTGGAAAGTTGCACAGGACACACCAATATTCAAGCAATTACTTACAGATCCATATCATTAACGACGATATGCAGCAGGATTCTGGGACATATATTGTGCTCGAACATTATGAATTACCTTGAAGAAAACGGTCTATTGAAACACAGTAAACATGGGTTTAGAAAACATTGTTCTTGTAAAACACAACTAGCTCTTTATTCGCATGAAGTGTTGAGTGCTATTGACAAGGGATTTCAAATCGATTCCATGTTTCTGGATTTCCAGAAGGCTTTTGACACTACCACAAAAGTGGCTTGTTGTGAAATTGTGTGCTTATGGAATATGTCTCAGCTATGTGACTGGATTTGTGATTTCCTATCAGAGAGGTCACAGTTCATAGTAGCTGATCGAAAATCATTGAGTAAACCAGAAGTGATTTCTGGTGTTCCCCAAGGTAGTGTTACAGGGCCTTTGCTGTTCCTTATCTATATAAACGATTTGGGAGACAATCTGAGCAACTGTCTCGGGTCATTTGCAGACGACACTGTCGTTTATCGACTAATAAAGTCATCATAAGATCAAATCAAATTGCAAAGCGATTTAAAAAAGATATTTGGATGGTGCAAAAATTGGCAGTTGACCCTAAATAATGACAAGTGTAAGGTCATCCACATGAGTGCTCAAAGGAACTTGTTAAACTTCAGTTACGTGATAAATCAGTCTAATATAAAGGCCGTAAATTCAACTAAATACCTAGGAATTACTATTATGAACAACTTAAACTGGAAGGAGCACACAGAAAATGTTGTGGAGAAGGCTAACCAAAGACTGCATTTTACTGGCAGGACACTTAGAAAATGTAACAGATCTACTAAGGAGACTGCCTACAATACACTTGCCCATCCTCTTTTGAATATTGCTGTGCGGTGTGGGATCCTTACCAGATAGGACTGATGGAGTACATCGAAAAAGTTCAGAGAAGGGCAGCACGTTTTTTATTATCGCATAATATGAGAGAGAGGGTCACTGAAATGATACAGGATTTGGGCTGGACATCGTTAAAAGATAGGCTTTTTCATTGCGACAGAATCTTCTCACAAAATTCCAGTCACCAACTTTCTCCTGTGAAGGCGTAAATATTTTCTTGACACTGACCTACATAGGGAGAAACAATCACCAAAATAAAATAAGGGAAATCAGAGCTCGTACAGAAAGATATAGGTGTTCTTTCTTTTTGCGCACTATACAAAATTGGAATAATAGAGAATTGTGAAGGTGGTTCGATGAATCCTCTGCCAGGCACTTAAATGTGATTTGCAGAGTATCGATGTAGATGTAGGGATGTGGAGAAACAGCTAGAAAGGACACCATACAACTACGGAGGTCTAAAAGTAAAAATTAAATGCCTTTCACAATATTGCTTTGACTGCTAAAAAGTAAAAGCAGTCGACAACACACCCAACATTTGCTAGAACAGCTGATAACTCAGACGGCAAACCCAAGCGGGAACATAAACGGTTAAAAATGGGCATTCCATCAGGAAGTGGCGGACAGTTAAAACTTGGGCGCAATGTGTACAAAGTGGTGGAGGAACATCACTTGTAAAATGACAATGGCTAAAGAGGCAGTGCCCAATACGCAACCAAGTTAATAATCCAGAGTTTATTCCCATGAAGGAAGGACCAATGGCGATGCCAAAGGGACACCATGTCCTGACAGACGGCAACACAGAGATCATTGGAGGAAATATAGGAACTGGTGTGCTGAGGTACAAGGACTGCAGGCTTGGCAGCAGCATCAGCAGCCTCATTTCCTGGCAGACTGACATGACCAGAAACCCACATAAACATCACATTGGCTCCACTAAGAGTGAGCAAGTGACAGTTTTCCTGGACCTGTTGCACTAAGGGATGGGCAGTGTACAGCGCACATAGACTTTGAAGGGCGCTGAGCGAGTCTGAACAGAGAACACAATTGAAAAGTCTCTGTCACCGGATCTACTCCGTGGCCCGATACAGGGCGAAGAGCTCGGCTATAAATACTGAGTAGCGTACCAGAAGCCGATACTGAAAGGCACAGACGCCTGTGATGAAGGCAAACCCGACACCATGGTCGGTCTGAGAGCCATCAGTGTACACAAAGGCACTATCGCAAAGTTCCAATGCGAAGGTTGTGAAACTGAAGGTGATGAGTGAGGCTGGAGTAGTGTCCTTAGGAAGTGAAAGAAGGCCAAGGTTAACAAAGCACCCATAGCATAGTTTTGAATGGACAAGGGACTGGTACAAACGGAGGACGGTAATTCGATCTGCTCCCCAGGAAGTACCATTGAGGATACATACGACACTGAGGGACCACATACAGCGGGTTGCCAGGTAAGACACATGGGAGAACCAAGAGAGTATCCTATAAAGCATGAGCCCCAAGAATTTTGTAGTTTCAACGAATAGAAGAGCAACAGGCCCAAGATGTAAAGACAGTGGGAGAAACCTACTGCACCACCAGAAATTCATACAGACGGTTTTGTCAGTGGAAAAATGAAAGCCACTGTCGATGCTCCAGGAGTAAAGACGATCAAGACATTGCTGAAGATGCCGCACAGTGAGACAGGTCTATGGAGAACTGCAATAAACGGCAAATCATCAACAAAAAGGGAGCCAGAGATGCCTGACAGCAGATAGGCAATTCTGTAGGGTTAATGGTGTCAGCAAAGAGGACGACACTCAGGATGGAACCCTGAGGCACCCGGGTTTCCTGGATAAAGTGTCTGACAAGGAAGAACCAAGATGCACCTTGAAAACTCTATCTTTTTAAAAATTCCTGAACGAAACAGGGCAGCTGGCCACAGGAGCCGCATGTGTAAAGACTACGGAGGATATCAGTTCTCCAACAGGTGTTATAGGCCATCTCCAAATCAAAAAACACGGCCACAGTCTGAGATTTCCACAGAAAACCATTCATGACATGGGTGGACAAAGTAATGAGATGGTCAACTGCAGAACAGCGTGCTTGAAATCCACACTATGCAGTCATTAGTAAACTGAGAGACTTGAGCCACCATACCAGCTGGGCATCAATCATATGTTCCATCAACTCGCAAACGCAGCTGGTGAGAGAGATAAGGTGGTAGGCAGAAGGAAGATTTTTGTCCTTATTAGGCTTAGGTATGGGCATGACAGTGGCTTCATGCCAACATCCGGGAAATGTGCCTTCTGCCCTGATGCAGTTGTACGTATTAAGCAGAAACTGCTTGCCCGCATAAGAAAGGTGCTGCAACATCTGAGTGTGGACAGCACCTGGCCCAGGGGAGGAGGATGAAGATGAACTGAGAGCATGATCTAGCTCCCTCATAGTAAAGGCGACATTGTAGCACTCACGACTCTGAGAAGAGAAGGGTATCACCCGAGCCGCCTCCGATTGTTTCCAATAGAGGAAGGCAGGGTCATAGTACGAAGAACTCGAAAAATCACAAAATGGTGGCCCAAGGGGTTGGAGACAGCAATAGGGTCCACGATGACATCGTCTGATACTGTCAGGTCGGAAACTGGCGAATGGATCTTGGTCCCAGAGAGCCGTCAGGGATTGGCCCATACAACAGAGGAAGTGGTGGAACTGTTAAAAGAACTTGTGAATGAAATCGAGCTAGTTTTTTTTGCTACCCTGAAGAATGCAAGAAAACTTTGCATGCACCTGTTTATAATGAATGATGTTTGCCTTTGTAGGAAGGTTGGTTGGTTGGTTTAAAGGCAGGAGAAGGGACCAAACTACGAGGTCATCGGTTGCTTGTTCCTTATAACACAACGCCACAAGTGTCAGAATACAACGGACGAAACATGTAACACAAAACGGAATGAAAGGAAAAGCCACAAGAACGAAGGGAAGGCAACGAACACTAAAAGGAACAAAAGAGGACAAGAAAACAACAGAGAGATGCTAGAAACAGAAGAGAGTAAAAAATGAAAGCAGATTACAGTGCCTGGCCAATCACGAGAATAAAAAGGGAAAGCCAGCCACTCTGCAACACATTAAAAACTACACCCTAAAAGCACTAGGGTGGAGGACACAGAGGGACAAAGCACATGCGCTACAACCTACATAGAAGTATAAAACCCACTCTCACGGATAAAACGTAAAACTTGTGGAGGCATTTTTGCCCAACACCGAAGGCAGGAGGCTAGGAAAGTTAAAAGTCTGCCGCATAGCGGCTAAAAGTGGGCAGTCCAACAAGAGGTGGATGACTGTCATTTGGGAGCCACGGCGACACTGAGGTGGGTCCTCGCAATGGAGTAGGTAACCTTGCGTTAGCCACGTACAGCCAATGGCGGAGCCGGCAGAGGACAACTGATTCCCTGCGAAAGGCCTGCATGGAAGACTTCCACACATTCATAGTCTCCTGAATGACACACAGTTTGTTGTGCGTGCTGTTACGCCATTCCATCTCCCAAAGCCGGGAAACCCTGCAGTATAAGACAGAACGCAGGTCAGCTTCGGAGATGCCTATCTCCAGAAGCGGTTTCCACGTTGCCTGTTTGGCTAGCCTGTCGGCAAGTTCGTTGCCGGGGATTCCAACGTGTCCTGGGGTCCACACAAACACCACAGAATGGCGGGACTGTTCCAGGGCATAGATGGACTCCTGAATGGACGCTACCAGATGGTGGCGTGGGTAGCACTGGTCAATAGCTTGTCATCATCATCAGTTCATCATCAGTTATCTGCTATATTAGCAGGTCCTTTGCCTCTCCATTTTCTGCGATCCATTGCTTCCTTCTTAAGGCTGCTGTATGTTGTACCGTCCATCATGTCATCCAGTATCTGGAATCTCTTTCTTCCTCGCTTTCTTTTCCCTTCTACATAACCTTCTAAAACTGTTTTTATCAGTCCGTCATTCTTTCTTAATATATGCCCAATCCAATTTCTTTTTCTTCTCTCTAGCTTGTATGCTGCTCAATGAGTCAGTACACAGGAGACACGACTCACCAGGGCATGAGCGGATGTACTCAAGAACATGAGATACGGCCGCCAGCTCTGTAGTGAAAACACTGTAGCCAACTGGCAAGGAATGCGGCTCAGTATGTCCTCCATGAACATATGCGAAGCTTATGTGACCATCAGCCATTGATGTAAGCCCCTTCAGAGCCCCGGAACACGTCAAGAATCAAGAGGAAGTGACAGCAGAGATGTTAACGGAGTCCTTAAGGCCATGCAAAAGGTCCAGACAAAGCTGCGGCCGAGACGGCGTATGTGAATGGACTGCAAGTAGAGGTGGTAAAGGAAAGGACTCCAGTTGAGAGAGAAAGGGACCGCATGCAAACCACAATTGTTAGCCCCCCCGATCTGGGCCGCCAATGCAGGAGGTGGACTGCCGCGGGCAGGAAAAGGAGACAGTAATTCGGATGCTCAGGGGAACTATGAATGTGTGCTGCGTAACTGGCGAGCAGTTGCGCACGTCTGATCTGCAGTGGAGGGACACCAGCGTCCACCAGTACACTGGTCACCGGACTTGACTTAAAAGCTCTACATCTACATCTACATCTACATAACTACTCTGCAATTCACATTTAAGTGCTTGGCAGAGGGTTCACCGAACCACAATCATACTATCTCTCTACCATTCCACTCCCGAACAGCGCACGGGAAAAACGAACACCTAAACCTTTCTGTTCGAGCTCTGATTTCTCTTATTTTATTTTGATGATCATTCCTACCTATGTAGGTTGGGCTCAACAAAATATTTTCGCATTTGGAAGAGAAAGTTGGTGACTGAAATTTCGTAAATAGATGTCGCCGCGACGAAAAATGTCTTTGCTTTAATGACTCCCATCCCAACTCGCGTATCATATCTGACACACTCTCTCCCCTATTACGTGATAATACAAAACGAGCTGCCCTTTTTTGCACCCTTTCGATGTCCTCCGTCAGTCCCAGCTGGTAAGGATCCCACACCGCGCAGCAATATTCTAACAGAGGACGAACGAGTGTAGTGTAAGCTGTCTCTTTAGTGGACTTGTTGCATCTTCTAAGTTTCCTGCCAATGAAATACAACCTTTGGCTCGCCTTCCCCACAATATTATCTATGTGGTCTTTCTAACTGAAGTTGTTTGTAATTTTAACACCCAGGTACTTAGTTGAATTGACAGACTTGAGAATTGTACTATTTATCGAGTAATTGAATTCCAACGGATTTATTTTGGAACTCATGTGGATCACCTCACACTTTTCGTTATTTAACGTCAACTGCCACCTGCCACACCATACAGCAATCTTTTCTAAATCGCTTTGCAACTGATACTGGTCATCGGATGACCTTACTAGACGGTAAATTACAGCACTGCGAACAACCTAAGAGAACTACTCAGATTGTCACCCAGGTCATTTATATAGATCAGGAACAGCAGAGGTCCCAAGATGCTTCCCTGGGGAACACCTGATATCACTTCAGTTTTACTCGATGATTTGCCGTCTATTACTACGAACTGCGACCTTCCTGACAGGAAATCACGAATCCAGTCGCACAACTGAGATGATACCCCATAGGCACGCAGCTTGATTAGAAGTCGCTTGTGAGGAACGGTATCAAAAGCTTTCCGGAAATCTAGAAATACGGAATCAACTTGAGATCCCCTGTCAATAGTGGTCATTACTTCGTGCGAATAAAGAGCTAGCTGCGTTGCACAAAAACGATGTTTTCTGAAACCATGCTGATTACGTATCAATAGATCGTTCCCTTTGAGGTGATTCATAATGTTTGAATACAGTATATGCTCCAAAACCCTACTGCAAACCGACGTCAATGATATAGGTCTGTAGTTCGATGGATTACTCCTACTACCCTTCTTAAACACTGGTGCGACCTGCGCAATTTTCCAATCTGTAGGTACAGATCTATCAGTGAGCGAGCGGTTGTATATGATTGCTAAGTAGGGAGCTATTGTATCAGCGTAATCTGAAAGGAACCTAATCGGTATACAATCTGGACCTGAAGACTTGCCCGTATCAAGCGATTTGAGTTGTTTCACAACCCCTAAGGTATCTACTTCTAAGAAACTCATGCTAGCAGCTGTTCGTGCTTCAGATTCTGGAATATTCCATATGTCTTCCCTGGTGAAGGAATTTCGGAAAACTGCATTCAATAACTCCGCTTCAGCGGCACAGTCGTCGATAACAGTACCATCGGCACTGCGCAGCGAAGGTATTGACTGCGTCTTGCCGCTTGTGTACTTTACATACGACCAGAATTTCTTCGGATTTTCTACCAAATTTCGAGACAATGGTTTGTTGTGGAACCTATTAAAGGCATCTCGCATTGAGGTCCGTGCCAAATTTCATGCGTCTGTAAATTTTAGCCAATCTTCAGGATTTTGCATTCTTCTGAACTTCGCATGCTTTTTCCGTTGCCTCTGCAACAGCGTTCGGACCTGTTTTGTGTACCACGGGGGATCAGTTCCATCTCTTACCAATTTATGAGTTATGAATCTTTCAATTGCTGTTGCTACTATAGCTTTGAATTTGAGCCACATCTCGTCTACATTTGCATAGTCAGTTCGGAAGGAATGGAGATTGTCTCTTAGGAAGGCTTCTAGTGACACTTTATCCGCTTTTTTAAATAAAATTGTTTTGCGTTTGTTTCTGGTGGATTTGGAAGAAACGGTATTGAGCATAGCTACAATGACCTTGTGATCACTAATCCCTGTATCAGTCATGATGCTCTCTATCAGCTCTGGATTGTTTGTGGCTAAGAGATCAAGTTTTCTGTTCAGCAACTATATCATCGGAGTCTGGGGGTCGGTAGAAGGAGCCAATTATTAACTTAGTTCGGCTGTTAAGTATAACCTCCACCCATACCAATTCGCAAGGAGTATCTACTTTGACTTCACTACAAGATAAACCACTACTGACAGACACAAACACTCCACCACCAATTCTGCCTAATCTATCTTTCCTGAACACCGTCTGAGACTTCGTAAAAATTTCTGCAGAACTTATTTCAGGCTTTAGCCAGCTTTCTGTACCTATAACGATTTCAGCTTCTGTGCTTTCTATTAGCGCTTGAAGCTCAGGGACTTTCCCAGCACAACTACAACAATTGACAACTACAATTCCGACTGTTCCTTGATCCAAGCACGTCCTGCATTTGCCATGCACCCTTTGAGATTGCAGCCCACCCTGTACTTTCCCGAGGCCTTCTAACCTAAAAATCCGCCCAGTCCACGCCACACAGCCTCCGCTACCCGTGTAGCCGCCAGCTGAGTGTAGTGAACTCCTGACCTATTCAGCGGAACCCGAAACCCCACCACCCTATGGCGCAAGTCAAGGAATCTGCAGCCAACACGATCGCAAAACCGTCTGAGCCTCTGATTCAGACCCTCCACCCAGCTCTGCACCAAAGGTCCGCAGTCGGTTCTGTCAACGATGCTGCAGATGGTGAGCTCTGCCTTCATCTCGTAAGCAAGACTGGCAGCCTTCACCAAATCAGATAGCCGCTGGAATCCAGAGAGAATTTCCTCAGATCCAAAGCGACACACTTCATTAATGCCAACATGTGCCACCAACTGCAGCTGGCTGCACCCTGTGCTCTTCATGGCATCCGGAAGGATCCTTTCCACATCAGGAATGACTCCACCCGGAATGCACACGGAGTGCACACTGGATTTCTTCCCCTCCTTAGCCGCCATATCCCTAAGGGGCCCCATTACGCACCTAACATTGGAGCTCCCAACTACCAATAAGCCCACCCTCTGTGATTGCCCGGACCTTGAAGGCTGAGAATCATCCTCTGAAACAGGGCAGGCAGCTGCATATGGCTCAGCCAGAGACAATGCCTGAAACCTGTTTGTCAGATGCACCGGGGAGGCTTTCTGATCAGCCTCCGGGGACGTATTTCGCTGCCTGCCACGCCTTGGAACGACCTCCCAATCAACCACAGGCAAGGGCTCAGCCCCACTGCAGGCAGCAACCGGGGCAACCACAGCGGCAGACCGATCTGGGGACAGACGGGACGAGGTTGACATCCCCGTGATACCCAAGTCTGGCTCCCCACAATGGTGCCCCTTGGCAACAGCCTCAAGCTGCGCGACCGAAGTCAGCACCGCTTGCAGCTGTGAGCGAAGGGATGCCAACTCAGCCCTCATCCGAACACAGCAATCACAGTCCCTGTCCATTTTAATCGATGTTGAACAACAGTTACTGAAACACGAGTCCATGCCTAGATAACGCAAGGGAAACACGCAAAGAATGTATTAACTAACCTGTACAAATGCCTAACGACTGAGCTACAATCTGCCTGAATTTACGATTACAGTAACTAAAACTCGAAATTACACCTCCTATACGAAACTCTCACGCAATTTAAGTAAGAATCTACGAAGTAAACACTAAAGCGCGATGTTACAACTCTCAAAAACTATAATACGCCCGAAATTTATGAATTAAACAATGCAAGTACCCAGAAACACGCAAAGAAATTAAGAATGAAACTATGTAACAAATAAGTGAGCTAGGGGTATACAACTTGCTGCTGTAGCTGCTTATCCAACGGCGGCAGGGAGCACACTGGCTGTGACCAACCGACACTGGCTGTTCAAAACAAAAACAGAAGACAGACGACTACGCGAATTTACACTATTCAGGTACTAAAGCGCAATGCAACAACTCTCAAATACTATAATACGCCCGAAATTTATGAATTAAACAATGCAAGTACCCAAAAGCACGCAAAGAAATTAAGAATGAAACTATGTAACAAATAAGTAAGCTAGGGGTATACGACTTGCTGCTGCAGCTGCTTATCCAACAGCGGCAGGGAGCACACTCCTGTCACTAATCGAACAGTGGTGCACAGGGTCAAGTAAATGCAATGCTAAAGACACTGCCAAACCATAAACTACACTCCCATAGTCAATTCGGGATTGGACAAGGGCTCTGTAGATCTGCAGCAGCGTACAGCGATCTGCACCCCAATTGGTGTTGCTCAGGCAACGGAGGGCACTGAGATGCTGCCAGCACTTCTGTTTAAGCTGACGAAGATGAGGGAGCCGAGTCAATCGAGCGTCGAAAACTAGTTCTAGGAATTGATATGTCTCCACTACAGTGAGTGGATCATCATTAAGGTAAAGTGCGGGTTCCAGATTAATGGTACGACACCGACAGAAGTGCATGACACGCGAATTTGCAGCTGAAAACTGGAAGCCATGGGCTAGAGCCCATGACTGCGCCTTGTGGATGGCTCCCTGGAGGTGCTGCTTAGCAACAACAGTACTGAAGCAGCAGTACGGAATGCAGAATCTGCATACAGAGAAGGTGAGACAAAGGGCCCAACAGCTGCTGCTGCTAGACTGTTAATGGCCACTAAAAAGAGAGAGAGACACTCAATACAGAGCCCTGCGAGACTCCCTTCTCCTGGATATGGATGGACTATCAGAGTCACCAACTTGCACATGGAAAGTACCGAGCCAACAGGAAGTTTTGGATAAAAATCGGGAGTGGTCCCCGGAGACCCCACTCATACAATTTGGTTGTGGATGCGATCAGGCCCAGCAGCTGTGTTGCGGCAATGTGCAAGGGCACTGAGGAGCTCCCACTCTGTAAATGGCGCATTATAGGATTCACTGCAGCGTGTAGTGAATGAGAGGACGTTCCCTTCCAGCAGCCGTTTGAGTGTATGAAAGGCTGGGGGGGAGAGGGGGGGGGGGGGGTAACTCTCTGACGCAGAGGCTCGAGCAAAGTACTTGGCAACTGTGTTTGCGTCAGTACATAACTCGGTATTTATGGTAACACCGGGGACAGATGTTGGGGCCTGGTACCCGAAAAGACGTTTGATCTTTGCCCAGACTTGGGCAGGTGACGTGTGGCACCCAATGGTGGAGACGTATCTCTCCCAACACTCCTTCTTCTGTTGTTTGATAAGGTAGCGAACACGGGCACAGTGCCATTTAAAGGCTATAAGGTGCCACTGTAGAGCTCGCCGACACTCCTTACTTGCTTCAGCGACTTCCGGCGACCACCAAGGGACTGCCTTACGCCTCGGGCATCCTAAAGAACGAGGGATTGCATTTTTGGCCGCAGAAACAATTGTGCTAGTCACCTGCTCAACCATCACATCGATGTTACCGTGTGGGGGAGATTCAGTGGTGACAGCAGAGGTGAAAGTTCCCCAGTCTGCCTTGTTCAAAGCCCATCTGGGCAAGCGTCCATATGCCTCACACTGGGGCATTGACATGAAGATGGGGAAGTGGTCACTACCACACAGGTCGTCATGTGCTCTCCAGTGGATAGATGGGAGAAGTCAATGGCAGAGTAACTACCATGAGCCACACTGAAATGTGTGGCGGTCCCAGTATTTAAGAAGTGGAGGTCACATTGCAACAGTAAAGTTTCGACATCTCTGCCTCGGCCAGTAAGCATGGTACCACCCCACAAGGGGTTATGGGCATTCAAATCACCCAGAAGTAGGAAAGGTGCAGGGAGTTGATCAATCGGTGCAGATAATACATTCAGAGGCACTGCACCATCTGGAGGAAGAGATACATTGCAGACAGTTATTTACTGCATCGTCCTTATTCTGACAGCCACAGTTTCAAGAGAGATTTGAAGAGGCACATGTACACTACAGATCGAGTTTAGGACATAAACGCAAACTCCACCTGACACTCAATTATAGTCGCTACGGTTCCTCTAATATCCCTTATAGCCGCGGAGGGCAGGGGTCCGCATTGCTGGGAATCAGGTTTCATGAAGGGCAATGCAGATGGCAGGTGTAAAGCTTAGTTAAGTTGCTGTACCTCAGCCAGGCGGTGCAAAAATCTGCCACAATTCCACTGGAGGATGATATTGTGACACTGGGAAGGCATGGAACGTTCAATGAGGCAGTTTCCGCCTCATAGTCACATGATGCCACCGATTAATTGCCTGAGCAGTCTATATCCATTGTGAGTGAGGGTCTGGCGAGATCTAGGTCCTCAGCAGACGCCAAAATCTCCACCCCATCCTCAGATGCAGAGCTTGTAGGTAGTGGTGGTGTGGGTGCCACCGCAATTTCCTTGGTCTTAGGGGTTTTCTCTCGCTGCTCCTTGGGTTTCCCTGGCTGGGAGGACTTCACCGGCTCAGTCTCCGGGACTGAGGATGACCATTAAGCCCTACGACCAGCTGCTTTTGGGCTCTTCAGCCACTGGCGGTGTCGTCTTTCCCACTAGAAGAAACCTGGGAAGGAAGTGACCCAAGGACCCCTTCCTAGCGAGAGAAGCCGAAGAAGACTTACACTTCTCCGACTTAGAAGTGGGGATGGACATCCCTGACGGTTGGGACGGTGTTGCTCCCGAAGTAGGTGGTGCAGGAGCAACAGGGAGGGAAATGCCCCCACCATCAAGGGGCCAGGTGCAGTATTCCTGCTCTGAGAGGTGACCTGGGTTGGCGGAGCTGATAGTGCCAGAACTGTTGTAGCGGCGGTGTAAGACGATGTCATACGCACAGGATGCAGGCGTTAAAATTTTCTCTTAGCCTCAGTGTAGGTCAGTCGGTCCAGTGTCTTGTACTCCATGATTTTCCTTTCTTTCTGGAGAATCCTGCAGTCAGACAAGCACGGCGAATGGTGCTCTCCACAGTTGACACAGATGGGAGGTGGGGCACATGGAGTATCGGAATGTGATCGGTGTCCGCAATCTCAGCATGTGACGCTGGAAGTACAGCGGGAAGACATATGGCCAAACTTCCAGCACTTAAAGCACAGCATCAGGGGAGGGATATAGGGCTTTACATCACACTGGTAGACCATCACCTTGACCTTCTTGTGCAACGTATCACCCTCAAAGGCCAAGATGAAGGCACCGGTGGCAACCTGATTATCCTGCGGACCCCAGTGGACACACCGGACGAAATGTACACTTCGGCGCTCTAAATTGGCACGCAGCTCATCTCGGACTGCAAAAGAAGGTCTCTGTGAAATATGATACCCTGGACCATATTTAAGCTCTTATGGGGTGTGATGGTTACAGAAACATCCCCCAGCTTGTCACAAGCGAGTAACTCCCATGACTGGGCAGAGGACGCTGTTTTGATCAAGACTGACCCAGATCTCATTTTGGATAAACCCTCCACCTCTCTGAACTTCTCCTCTAAATGCTCAACAAAAAAATGAGGCTTCATGATCATGAAAGATTCCTCGTCAGCTCTCGAACATACAAGGTACTGGGGTGAATAAGATCTGCTGCCATCCTTAGCCTGACGTTCCTCCAATGGCGTGCCCAGGGAGGGGAACAATTTGGGGTCGTTCTTCTGTGTGTTGAATTGAGCTCGTGAATGCTTAGAGACTGCTGGTGTTTCACCACCAGCATGAGATGATGGACTACGCTTCATCACATGTCATCTGCCCTGATGCCACCCTCTCCGCCCAGGGGGCCTCCTCACGGGCGCCACCCAGTCGCAGCAAATGCCACCTGCCAGGATGGCCATTGCCAGGAGACTCGATGCCCCAGGGGGATGGCATACATGGGGAGTTAACAGCATAGGCACCAGCAGAGCGATCCCTGTGGGGTCGGGGGGCTACAGCCAACAGGGTACATGGCGGCTCCACCACAATGTACTGGCTACCGTGCTGGATATCAGGTGCAAAGAAGTCCATGGTCATCGTCGAGGCAGAAATCGACACTGCATAGTGCATGGTGGAAAACACACTCAGGAAGGTGTCCTCACCCAGAGATGGAGAATGGGCAGGATTGCAATGCGACGATGAGAAAGTGGGCTAAAGATCTCAATGCACGATGGACACAATGCACCTTGTAAGGCGCCTTCCCCCAATTGTCTTGCTCTTCATGAAAATTTTGAAGAATGGAAGTCAAACCCTACAGGGGACCATCACATAAAGGCCGAGATGTGTGAAACTCCTTTTAGTCATCTCGTACAACAGGCAGGGCTAAGGTATCACGTCGCAACACCGCCAAAGGGGATCTTTGAGTTGACAAAGGAGGATTTCGGTTAGCACAGGAAGACTCAGGTGTTGCTTAGCTGGAAGAATGCAGGAAGCCTTCATGGGAGTACTCCTCCTGTCCTTTCTGGCCTACCACTTGCGTAGCCAGTGGCTTTGCCCCTTGAAGCGAGAGTTTGATGGTTTGTTGCACAGCTGGACGGGGAGATGGCGATGCTGCCTCGACACTGGGCAATTTCACAATCTCAGAGATGAATTTGGGGTCACATGTCTGCATGGCCATGTCCTTCATGGAGTGAGAGGTAAAAAGAACAGAACTATAAGTGACAGACGGGAGATCTCAGGATTTGCGGCAAGCCAATAACTTGGGAGCGACTGGGTAAGGCACTTCTTCCTTTACCCATATCTCCTGGACAGCCCGCTCATCAAGAGGTGGCCGCCATTGCAGCTGATACAGCGGGGAGGAGGAGGCAGACAATCGCCCTCATGCACATCCCTGCCATAGGTTACACATTTGGCTGGGTGTCGACGACGTTCTAGTGTGGTTGAAATGATGACACTGGTAGCAGCGCATTGGGTTTGGAATGTACAGTCGGACTGTGATAATTTCATAGCCTGCTTTACGATGGACGGAAGCACCACTCTATCAAAGGTGAGAAAAAGAGTGTGGTTGTTACTAAGGAGGAATCTACCTTTTTCATCACCCGATGGATGCCGATGACACCCTGATCAGAGAGATAAGACTGGATCTCGTTGAACAGCCTAGTGTAAATAACACCGCGGGAAGAATCCAAAGTTATATGGGCCTCGACACGAATGGAATAGCCTGGAGAAGCGAGGCGGCAAGCAGTTGTTGAACTTGAGAACCAGAAGCAGTCTCCAAAAGCAAAGTGTATTCCATAAATGAGAGCAGGACTTCACAGGACCGGCAACGGCATCAACACATTTCTGAATAATAAATGGATTTACCATTGCAAAGGACTGACCAACTTCAGTACATAAAACCACAAGGAACCATGGTGCAGATGGAAGGGTCTTTGAATCATTATCCTCATCCTATTTACGTTTCGTAGATGTTGATTGTGGAGATGATTGGCTCATTGTGAGAAAATCCATCACTGCCAGCGTCTCCAATTGTGCACTTGCCTTAGGTGATTGTTTACACCTCCCGAACACCTGACAGAGGGATCAATCGGCAGTTTGGGAAGGTAGCAGCTGAGGCAGTCACCCCTTCCTGGGCCTGGCCTGTACCAGGGGGTACATGCAAACCCTACCTTCAATCCGGGGCTGGGAATTATGCATTACACAGTCACCTGTTACTCGGCAGACACATGGGCTGGCCATCAGGAGCGCAAAGGGGGGAGAAAAAAAAGAGTAGGAACGAGAGGAGAAGGGAAACAAAGAAAGGAAAAGGGAACAAAAGACAGTGGTGCAACTGTTCTTATGTCAGCTACAAACAATGCGGAACATTCCCAATAACACCCCAGACATGTTCCCCAAGGGAGGGTAAAAAGAATAGCAAGAGGATAGACATGCAGCACGGCCCCATGGTAGCCAAGCCCAAACCCGCAAAAGAGTGACGAGCTCCCTGGAGGGGAGCAGGTCTGTGGGCTCTAATACACAACACTCGCTAAGAAAAGCAGAAACGTGTCTAAGCAAAATACGATGACTGCAGATGAAACTGCACTTTCAAATGCTTTGCAGGATTTCTACACTGAAAAAGTAATCTTGTCGATCACAAAGGATCACAGGCTCATGATTTCCCAAATAACCACTCCACAATGAACTCCACTCCAGCAGGACCCCAACTTGCCACCTCAACCCTGCAAGGGTTGCTGGCCATCTGCCTGATTTTTCAAGCTCCAAACCGTTCCATGAAACTAATTTAACATTTAACCATTCCAGCCAGACAGAATCAGGAGAAAACTGTAGGTATTTTCATTGGCCATTTTTTGCTCCTGCTTATAGGGCTTCTGTGAGGCACTACTTTCTACCAAGAATTTCCTAACTTTCTCTGCAGTTAGAAGTGGAAAACAATGGCTATCATAGGGAAATTATTTGTCACTGAAATCAGCCAAGTTGGCTCCAACCAATATCCATTCAGGAGAATTATTTCACTTAGAAATTTTGCACGGAACATGAGATGGAAAAGTTCAAGTACCTTTGTCATTGATAAGCACAAAGACAAGAACTCCAAAGCCTCTCCAAGAGGAAAAAAAAGTAACGGCCAATATGCTATTTTCGATGCAAGCATAATACAATTAGTAAGAACCATTACACAGACAGTCTCTCAAGTAGTAAATAATTTCTTTAAAAATACATTGCTGAGTAAAATATCTTCCCCATGGCTTGTTCACATCACATGATTCAACATCTCACATTTGTCTGTACTGAGTCCCTGATACGTAGATCAGTAGCCACAGAAAAAAATTTCCACAGACCGAACTGAATATTCATGATTCCAAAACTAGATACTGATATAGTTTGCAACTTTTTGGTGAGAATTGCATTGCTTGAGCACCAACTTCTCAGAGAATTTTTGAATATTTTACACTATAGGTCAAAATGTGTGGTTAGTCTCATCAATATTACATGAAATTACCACTTCATTATGAAAGAGGAAATGGCTGTTCTGCATGTGTCTGTAACATGAGACCAATTATATTTCTGAAATGCTAAGCTTGATGTTTTAAAAGTGTGTCATCCAGTAATCGCACTAACTTGTTCTGAACGCACATGCTGACTATGTTCTGTGAGATAGCTGGCAATGCAGCGAGTATAACATGTTTCTCTTGTATAGTGTTCATTAGCACGTGTGAATAGCTATGAAAATTTCAATACTAGTATACCAATACTAACTCATTATAACCCCTAATTACAAATGCCAAACATGTTGATATCAGCCATCAATTTTGACCACTGATGTAATCAAAATAGCAGCAGACATAAACAATTTGTCAAAATCCAATATGCATACAATGTGTGCCATAACAAAACATTCAAAACATTTGTTGGCTTCTCAGACTCTCACCTCAGGTTACCTTCCATTCAGAAGGCTGTTGCACTCAGCGACTGTTATATTGACTTGTAAATAATATATTTAATCTATCAGTCATCGTTTTTTAAATTTTATTGGCAGATCTAAATTTCAAAATGGCTCTGAGCACTATGGGAGTAAACATCTGAGATCATTAGTCCCATAGAACTTAGAACTGTTTAAACCTAACTAACCTAAGGACATCACACACATCCATGCCCGAGACAGGATTCGAACCTGCGACCGTAGTAGTCGCACGGTTCCAGGCTGAAGTGCCTAGAACCGCTCGGCCACAACAACCAACGATCTAGATTTCAGCTAGAAACTAGCCATTCTCAATGCACTATCATTTTTTTTATCAATGCATGTAATGCCTGTCGGTCGGGAATCATCCACAGTTCATTGAATGAACTGTGGATGAAGCTTTTGGGATTTGTATGTAAAACAGTATTTTCATAGAATGAAATTTTCACTCTGCAGTGGAGTGTGCACTGACATGAAACTTCCTAGCAGATTAAAATTGTGTGCTGGACCGAGACTTGCACTCGGGACCTTTGCCTTTCGCAGGGAAGTGCTCCGCCCACTGAGCTACCCAAATGCGACTCACGACCCGGCCTCACAGTAGCTCATCTCCTACTTTCTCATGTTTTAGTATTTTCATTTTTATCCACATCTATACACTGAAAATGGATGTGAGGGTGCTTCCTATTGTACTACACATTACATTTTCTTTCTGTTCTATTCGTGCATGGAGCACAGGAAGGCTGGTGGCTTAGACACCTCTGTGCACACTGAATTTAATCTAATCTTGTCCTCATGACAGTAGCAATATCTATGGCGTTTTACTACACTCTTACTTTATTTACTTAATACCGGTTTTGAAATTTATCGGTGTCTGTCTTCAAGCATGTCCCATTACATTTTTTTCTGTGTTTCTATAATGCTCTCCCATATACCAAACAAATCAGTGACCATCAGTGGTGCTTTTCTTTGAAAACTTTCAATACCCTCCATTAATTCTATTTCCTATGAGTCACACACAGTTTCAGTATTCTATGAGGGTGGTTTGAAAAGTTCTCAGTACAGAATAGAAAAAAAGTACTTGTATCACTGAAACTTTTTTTTATTTTTCAATGTAGTCTCCTTGTAGATTAATGCACTTGGTCCAACAATGTTCCAGTGCCTTGGTCTCATCTCAAAAATGAGTTTCCTCCAGGCCTGCAAAACAGTTGTCAACTCCGGCTATCAATTCTCCGTTTGAAGTGAATCTTTGTCCACGAAGAAAAATTTTCAGTTTTGGGAATAGATGGAAGTCTGACGGAGCCATATCAGGTGAATAAGGTGGGTGTCACAACAATTCATACCTTAATTCGAGTAATTTTGCCATGGCAATGGCACGTGTGCAGGCGCGCATTGTCTTGATGGAAGATGACTTCCTTCCTTGCTAAACCTGGCCTTTTCTCGTGTATCTTTTGTTGCAATTTGTCCAGGAGGTTAGCATAGTATTCTCCAGTAATTGTTCGCCTAAAGGGGAGATAATCTACAAACAGAATTCCCTTCGCATCCCAGAACACTGACGCCATGACCTTCCCTGCTGAAGAAATTGTCTTTGCTTTCTTTGGCGGTGGAGAATCAGCATGTTTCCACTGCTTTGACTGTTGTTTTGTCTCTCAGGTATAGTAGTGCACACACGTGTCCTAAAATGGGCCAAACATTGTTCCGATATGTCCATTTTCATATGTTTTTGATCCAGAGTCATGAGTCACGGCACCCATCTTGCAGGTAATTCTTCCATTTCTAATCCTCCAGTTTTGCTCTCGCGACCAAATTTAAATTCATTTGTCCACTTGGCAACAGATGAATATGAAGGAGCAGAGTCCCCCAGTGTATTCTGGAAATCAGCATGAATGTCCTTTGCTTTCATACCTTTCTTTATGAAGTACTTAATCACTGCTTGAATCTCAATTTTTTCCATCTTCACAAATCACTATGCAGGAACAACAACAGAGCCATGTCAATGCCACAGCTCTCTTCCAAGAGCACTGATGTGGCATGCACAACAGTCCAATAAATATCATGTGAACAACTCTTTGCGCTCATGCTGACCTCTCGTGGTGATTCAGAGAACTTTCAAACCACCCTCGTAAGGTGAGTTATACAAGTGCTTTGTAAGGAAACTTTGTAAGGAAAGTCTGCCACCTGCTTTACCTATCACTCAGCCTATGTAAACATTCAATTTCGTATCTGTACAAATTGTGATCCCCTTGTATTAGTATGAGCTGACTCATTCATACTGTAGTCATAGGATACATCAATATATTTTTTTGTTATGTGAAATGTAAAGTTCTACATTTCTGAATACGAGGTGTGTTTTTTAAGTAAGTACCGTTTTGTCACACTGCTGTCGCAGCGCTGCAGTCGGCGTTCTGCGCATGCGCACTGTGTACCTACATCTGTTGTCTATGCACTGACGCCATTACAGTCTGATTCTTCCTTGTTTACATTGTGTACTGACTGAGTAAGATGCCTCCGATAACCGTGAGTCCCGCTGACTGTGGAGTACGGGCTGTTATAAGATTTCTTAGTGCTAAAGGCCTAAAAGTGATCGAATTCATGATGAGGTCTGTGCAGTTTACGGAGAAAACATTATGAGTGATCGAATGGTAAGAAAGTGGATGAAAGCATTTAAAGATGGCCACACAAAAGTGCTTGATGAACAACGGAGTGGGCGTCCTTGGGTCGTTAATGAAAGTTTGTTGCAGGAAGGTGAGAGAAAACATACACCTTATGATTTCCTCCTTGTGGGATGACTTTCCTAATGTTTCTCATAGTGTTTGTATGGCACTGTGACCGAGCACTTGAATTACCGAAAATGTTGACGGATGTGCACAAAACCAAACGTTTAGACAGTGCATTGACTTTCCTTGAGCGGTACCACAACAACGGTGGTGATTTCTTAAGCCAAATTGTTTCAGGCGATGAAACATGGGTGGCCTACAACACACCAGAATCAAAGCAACAGTCCATGGAAGGCGGCATTCAGATTCACCCAGAAAAGTGAAGTTTAAGCAAACAATTTCAACCCGGAAAATCATGTGCACAGTTTTTTGGGACATAAAAGGAGTATTGCTTGTGGAATTTCTGCCTCATAATTAGACAATAAATGCAGCAGCTTACTGTAAGACATTGCACAAACTGCGCCATTCAATTCAGAACAAATGGACGTGGCAAGTTGGGCAAGGGCATCGTTTTGCTGCAAGACAATGCCTATCCGCATGTGGCAAATCAGACCAAAGACCTCATCACATCTTTTCGATGGGAAACTCTAGATCATCCTCCGTACAGCCCCAATCTTGCCCCCAGTGACTACCATCTGTTCCTGCACTTGAAGAAACACCTGAGCAGTCAGTGTCTTCAAGACAATGACGAAGTCAAAACAGTGGTGATGCAGTAGTTAACAAGTCGGGCGGCAGACTTCTATGAGTGGGGTATTCAAAAACTGCTACAACGTTATGACAAGTGGCTCAGTATTGACGGAAATTATGTAAAAAAGTAGATTAAGGTACAGGCTTTCATGTAAAAATAAAATTATTGAGATATCTTAGCACATCATTTTTTAATTTCAAAATGAAAACACGCCTCATATTTAGCACAATTCTGAAATCTTTGTAAGATCCTACTGAGTATGTGTGCAATTTTTTCAGACAGTACTTCATTTCATAGACTAATTGTACAAGTCTGCAGTCCTGGTGTATGGCTTTTGTTATAGCTCATCCTAAGATTCAACAAATTATTAACCTGAAGTACAGCTCATCAGCAGAGTGGGCACTTTGCAGTAATTAGATATTGGATCTCAGGATGACCAGTACGAAAGGCTGGATGCAGTTATCCCAATAAGCATCCAAAGTGACCCAGACAGTATTTTTCTATTATACTTACAAGTGGTCAAAGTTCCCTCAGATATAACATTTTCTATTATGAAAGTTCTCGTACATACTAACATCCCCATGCCTCAGCGTCATGGCACACCACTAGAGGAGTTGAAACAAAATATTCACCACAGAAAAGTGGAGTGTTGTGCGGCAATTCATTTTCTTGCATCTCAAGGGGGAAAATGCTACACTAGCTCATGATGAATTAGTGGAAATGTAATGCTACAATGCATCATCATATGGCACATGGTTAGATGGTGCAGATGCTACTAAGTGTGGTCTGAATGATGAATGAAATTGTAGAAATTCTTTTTTGAAGCACCAAGAATTGAAAAATATCTGGGTACCCTGGTAAGGCTGCCATGATGTGTTGCAAACAGATGATTTTTATAAGGGGCACTGTTATAGCAATATATTACTAAAATTTTCAGACAAGGTTACGGACATCAAGACAAAGTCCAGGAAAGTTTCCAAGATCTGTGTTTGTTCCATCACATCACTACAGCTGATTCTGTGCATGACAGTCACCCTTGTTACATTTTTGGGTGTCCAGCAAATTCTTTAATTGTGTTGGATGAGGAAACCATTTTTAGAGACATTTCCACAATGATGACACTGCGATTTTCAAGGTGGAAAACTTCCTGAACAGCCTAAATGCAGACTACCACAACGAAGACGACCAAGTCATGAATCGCCGAGAAAGAAGGCTATATAAAGGAAGACTAACACCATAGTCAAGTTTCATGGCCACACGAAGATTTTTTTCGAGTTGGTAACTAAAACCTTATGATTACACCTTGAAAGTGTTGGTGTGGTAATGAGTCGAATTTTTTCATATACATATTTGACTCGATCCACCTGAATGCCTTGAGATAAGTTTAAAATACACAGTATTATCAGAATTTATGCTCGTTGGCATGGTCACCTCATTACCCTTGGGCTCAGAATATGTCCAACAACAGATATATGTCAATGCAACTGAATAGTTACTTTGTAGATCTCTACCAGTATGTTTCCTGCATACAGGTGTCACCTGTGTTTTCTTCCAAAGTTTGGGCACAGTTATGGGTGAAAGAGCTCCTAACCAGTCATTCTGTCTCCCTGTTATTTTGCAAGGGACAGAAGTTGACAATTTAATTTAAGACAAAGGTCTTAAGTCCAGTGTGTTTTTTATTCATTTTAATTTTACACATGTTGCAAATGTGTTGGCAGATTTAAGTGTTGACCTGATTTGACAACCTGATGATGAGACTACTCTCACACTAAATGCATTGTTCAATTCTGTATAGGACATAAAATGGTCTAATGCTACCATTTATTACAGTTAAAACATAACCATATTTTATAAATATAGTAATGCTATGACTGCATTTCCCATTTTTTGTGTAATATACGTACTGTATATATAGTTTGTAGCACAATGTATCTTAATTTACTTTGCAATTTTAATTATATATATAAAAAAGTGGGAATGTTACTGAACTATCAGTTCAGTCACAGCTGCAGAATACTGACAAATTTTTTACAGAAAAATGGAAAAACTGCCAAACCCAGGAAAAATCAATTTGGGTTCCTGAGAAATATAGTAACAAGTGTGGTAATACTGACACTGTTTTTTACATCACAAGACACACAAAAAAGGCGAATCTACATTTCTAAAAATTTAAGATATAAAGTTTTTGACAATGTTGAGTTCAGTACACTCTGAAAGTAGCAGCAATAAATTACATGGAGCAAAAGGTTCTTCACAATTTGTACAGAAACTAGTCTGTAATTGTAATGGTTGGTGGGCATGAAAGAAAGCAATATTTGAGAAGGGAGAGAGACAGGGTTGTAGCTTTTCTGACATGGGAGAGGGTTGTAGCGTTTCCAATGTTATTCAATCTGTACATTGCAGACGCTGAAGAAACCAAAAAGAAATGTTGAGAGGAAATTAAAGTTCACAGAGAAGAATGAAAAACCGGTCAAAGCAGAAATGATGTACAATGCGGACTGGCAATAGCAAGAAAAGGGTTTCTGAAGTTGTGGAATTTGTTAACAGCCCGTTTTGAAGGTATTAACCTTTAATATCAGTTTGTATACAAGAGAAACATGGATTAAAACAATTTTTATCGTAAGAGAGGGGGGGGAGGGGCGGGGTCACAGGTGGGGTTTCAGGAAAAAGGCTCTTACAGGTACAAACCACAGAAATCCATCATTGACAATGTGAAGCTTGAACTTTGACTTCTATGACATGATCATGATCAGTTCTATCTCAACAATATCAAAGATATTATATTGATCACATTCTTTGCCCTTTCTTGTCGTAAATTCAGATTTTCACTGTCTGTGGAAAGTGAAAGATATCTGTATGTCATAGTAACGTAAATTACCGTAAATGTTCACCAGTGATTAGTTCACTTTTAAAAATACCTGTGTATGTCAGTAAGGAAAATTTTATAATTAGGTACTGTAGCTATTAGTCACGATTTTATAGTAACTGGCAGGATTTCCATTTTAATGGTATTCACTACACAAACGTGACAATTCTGTTGACAGTTGGTGAAGGCAAGAATTTTGAATACCCAAATAAAGGAACTTTTGTAACAATCTGTAGCACTGTCGTGGGATAAATAGTATCACAACTTAAAATGATGGGAATTTTGGAAAATACATTATGTCCACTCTAACTGCGATTCATCGAAGTATACAGAAACAAAGTAAAAGATGGTACACAAATATTGCATTCCACCTACACAAGTGGATCATAAACGATGAAAATGGCTTGGTCGGAGGGAAAAATATACTATGCCCTCCTTTGGGAGTGATCGTAACACTTTGTATATGTGATTTAAGGCAATAATCCAAAGTAAATGTTAGCGACAAAATATTTTTCGATGGACAAAATGGAGGATAGAAAACTTGGAAATAGGAAGTGCTGTCGGGCGGTAAGCACCTGTCGGATGAAGCTAATACTTATGGATAGGCTAAAAAGTAGGTAAAACATTACACATACTGTATACAATATAAGGTTGTGCGTTGTCAAACAGGCAATGAAGCATATCGCCGCACATCTCCATTACATTTTCTTACGTTCGGAATATAAGGTCTCTTAGCCCAAAAACAACTGTTTTCCCGTATTTATTAATTTTAAAAACAACCAGCAGTGTTCCTCTAATGTAGCTCCACAGTGCTGCAAGTCTTTTACTACCATCTGCCACCCACCAGTCTCTCAGACAGGGGTTGCAGGTACAGAACTTACTTTCGTAAAGCACTTCAATGAGATATAGTATCTTGTAACTACCATAGAATTAAATTTTTGCTGTCACACGTGCGTAACACTAGCATGCCACTTATTTGAAATTTCAAATCCCACGCCTATACGATATATCGATGAGTTAGACAGTTCGATGAGTTTCGATTTAAACGATAGTGAATGAATGTCTGATAAAATTTCCACACCACAGACATGAAAACAGAAAATACATGAGCATGATTTATTAGAAGTGGCTGACGTTGCGTATGCGCGATAGAGGTTCGACCGTACGGTAGCTGAGTCCTGATGGAGGTATGGCAGACATTTTACGTCGCGTCAAAACATTCTGTATTGTGTTTCAAATGGAGACAATAGCACATACCATCAATGTCATGTTACGTCACGTAAAGTCACGTCACCGTTACGGTTCTCTAGAAGGGAGTTTTGACTCTGCCGGCATCTGCTAACATCGTACATTAAAATATTCACGCGCCGTAACGCCAGTTGTAGTAGTTTATTTCGTGCTTCTATGTTATAGTAGCAAATTTTGTGCGTTTTTCTTTCTTGTTAATCATCACCTTTTTATTATTTTGCTTTCATTTCCGTGATTAATTGCAATAGTTATTCCACTGAGTATCATTCAGTGAGCAAGGCCAGATACCTGAAGGTGAAAAATGTTTTAGTTTTCAATAACAGAACAGAGCTGAGGCCTACACTGTGTGTAAATAAGAACATAAATTGTACGAATCCATGGTTTCACACCAATATGAACTGACAAAATTCTCGAGTTTCCAGCAGTGTAGGTTTAAAATCTTCGAGCTTTCGGGCAAGTACTCCTTGGGCATGGTCAAGTAGTGACTGTCTTTGATTGTTGCTCCCATCCTTATATACATGCACTTATTTACATATACGTCACGAGAGGTACTGTGGGTGACACAGCAAGGCTTGGAACCCCTTAACTCACAGTGACTGAATCACTAGAAGCTCTATATTTGGAATCTGTTGGTTAAAACCACTCCGTCATTGTATCAAAATGTCACTGCCGCCACTACACCCTCCAGTAGTGTTCACAAAATCGATGTTGAGAAGTCAGCTTCTTCTGTCATGGACATATGCTGCCTCCCTCGCCAGACTGCTATACAACGATCGAGTCATCAAGAGGACATCACCCACAACTGTTGCCACAACAACTATGGACACAATCTATGGAACTCCACCCGCTACCTGGACAACAGTATGAACTACAACTACCAGCGAAATGTATGCAGATCCTTTTAACAACACTCAAGCCCCAACAATGACACTGCCAATGACCCAGGACACAGCACCATCACCATCAGCTCTCCCAGCACCACCTGCATAATTGCCAACAGTGGCACCACCACAGGATCGTCAGCAGTAGCCATACCATCAACAGGAGCAGCCCCAACACTGACAGCCACAATACCATCTACGATGAATACGCCGATACCAGTAGGTAAGCATTCCCTCCCTCCAGTCATCCCACAACAACCCTTACACACCCAACCAAAGAATGTCACTAAAACTAACGAAAGTATGAATACCAGTGATCGTCAGGGTGAAACTACTGATAGCATGATGATCGAATCATCCCAGAACTGCAATACTAATTATATTCCTCTTCCTTTTTGCTGAGTACAACATACCAGCAATGCAAATTCAGCAGCTTGTCAACAGGAGAGGCTCCATCGTCATTAAAACTAATGATCCTCATTCCCATTCATCGCTCCACCGAATTATCCCCTCTTTCAGAGGAAATATAAACTGTTATGACCCTTACAGCCCCTGTGTGCAAACAACACCAGCCTCCACACCGACGCCCAACATTCACAGCAGAGATCAAAAAGGTTAACTTAGAGTCCACAGGCAAAGAGACTGTAAATGAACTCAACACACAACCAGGAATCGATGTGAGCAAGGCACTCTGCATTCAAAATTATAACGAGTCTCGCTACTTAGTATGAGTATCCTCAGAATTACCCGACAACACTTACACACTTATCGCAGAAAAGGGCCTCGATTTACCACAGGAATCATCTTTTGGAGATCCACTACACAAGCTTATAGATGTCAGCGATTCCTCCAATACTATGGCCACACGACACGACGTTGCAGGAATCCACCCACCTGCCCTCACTACAAGCAAAACCTAGCCCCCCCTCCCTCTTCCTGCAATACCAGCGGCCAACTTCACTCTTCCTACTCCCACAAATGCAAATCCAAACACTCTCTCCAAAAGCCTGAACTCATCATTCCCATACTCAAAGTTGACAAACTGCTCCCCATGAACAACTCCCTCTGTCTTCCATCCACAGCTGATGATATAATCAATTTGGTAATAATAATCCTGTAAGAGATACAGCCTCTTGAAAGACCCCACATCCTAAACAAATAACCCTCGCCACCATCACCATCTTTCATTTCAGTACACACTCCCAAACCCAAACCTATTTCATTTTTGATCGTCTCCAAACACTAATCTAATCTATCCTCAAACTCCTCCTTCTTTTAGTGAAAATGGCGAAGCAGACATACAACCTTCTATGCTAAAATATCCATTCCCTCTGCTCCAATAAACATCTTCTTATCCATGCCCTCCAACAACACAAAATTCATGCCCCCCACCTCAACGAAACCTTTCTCCAACCCCACCATTACATATGCCTATCTCCTTACATCCTACATGGCACTGTTTATCCCAATTCCATTGCTCATGGTGCAATAACAATCGTCCATCCCCAAAATGTCGCCTTTATTCCTCAGCTATCCCTAAACGATCCAACTGAGCAGCTCGCTGCCACCTTCTTTCTCCAAAAACTCACATTAACCCTCGCTACTATCTGCATCCACCCTAACCATCCTACCCCTGACGATTTCCTGACCCATGTAGACTTAACTTTTACCACATACGTAAGTTCATCTGACCTTAGCTTCACCCCAACACACCTGCTGGAAAACGGCGGTGGTGTCAATCTATCAACAGCCTCAATGACCACACTATCTCTATCCCTGTCCACACCCATCCTAACATAGATACCACCCCTAATTCCATTATTGTCTCCACAAATCTCTTGGGGTGCACCACAGTAGAAGTCCTAGATCCAACTGGGAGTGATCACCTACGTGTTCTCTCCAGATCTCATATCATGTACCAAATCAAATCTGCCTCGCTCGTAATCATCTGCCCTGACATATCCAGGATTATTACTATGCAGACGGGGATGCACCCAATGCCAAAAATCATACCATAATCGAAAGCCATGGTTCCAACCTTCAAAATCCTGATGACATCCAAAGTGAAACTGCTTCCTACAATACGCCATGTCAGATGCAATTTCCAACCTATCTTACTCTGTACTGTCTACTACAGCTGTCCTATTCTCCCATCATGTGCTCTTGCCCTACTCCAAGAATCACATCGTACATACAGAGAATTCCTTCATACTCACGTCTGGGACATGTTCACACAGCACTGACAGCTCCAGTGATATGTCGGCAGCTGCTTACAAGTAGAATTATGTCCGGACTGGCTCTTGATGCGCACTAAACTAAACGAAATTACTATAAACTCTATAAAGTATTTAAAACCATTCCATAGACTCTCTGGAAAATATCCCAATCCCACCTATCCAATTCTATAGAACAACAGACCACTTTAAGACTACCTCACCAAAGCCAAACACTACCTGGAAAACACGTTCACCATCCCACATGCACATGAACATACCAACACAACCATCCTACCTGTATGGACTGATGATGAAGTGTTGTCCCTTCCCCCCTCACCCCCTCACCCCCTTTTTAAACCAACCTACCTATCCCATCTCTCGCTCCAAACTTCCAGTACTTACACAGCACTCCACAAACAGGACTAAACACATCAATAACAGTTGGTGACATTACATAAACACTCACTAAAAAGCGAAACACTGCACCCATACACAGTACATTTACCTACTGCCACCTCAAGTAATATCCCAGAGCCTTTCATGTAACCCTTACCATCCATTATGCAGGTTATTATTCAGAGCAGTGGAAAACATCAAAAGACCTCTTCTTCCTGAAACCTGATAAACTACCCTCACAGACTTCATCACATTGGCCTATCAGCCTCAGGTCAGTTTTCATCAAAATCTTTGAAACCGTTGTTGTCCACGAATCCATCAGCACCTTGCAATCCACATACGCATTTCCAAAACCCAGTGTGGCTTTTGTCCTACCTATTTCATCAAAGACAAACTTCTTTTTCTTACCCACCTTATCTCCTATCAACTGAATGACGGAAGTTTGCCAAATTTGTCTCCCTTGATATCCAAAAAGCTTTTGAATGGGTGTAGCTGTCTGAACTGCTCCTCAAGCAACAAACCTATGAACTCACAGGTAACTATGTGCAGCTTATAGAATCCTTTCTTCACCACTGTCCTATGTAAGTAGCAATCAACCTCACCTTCTCTTGAACCTTTCAGCTCACTGCAGGCGAGCCTCAACACTCTGTCCTTTCATCCCTCCTTTACATCCTGTACTCTGTAGACATTCTCAAACTGCAGTCCCTCAAAATTACGTTTTTCAGTATACTGACGACACCATCTACCTACCCATTTACCATAACCATCAACTCTCCCACATGTCCTTCCAGTACCACCTGAATCTCCTGGTCGAGCGGTGCAGTACATGGAAACTTGAAGTAAGTCCACAGAAAAGCCAAGATAACATCTTTGGTCGCATTGCTTGGCTTTTCTGGCGTCCAGATTTCCACCTCTCCATCTACAACCAATTCATCCCTCTGACTAACACAGTAAAGTATTTAGAATCAGTTCCTGACAGAAAATTAGCATGGAATTCACATTCCCTTCCATGCAACAAAAGCCTGAAACTGACTAAAACTACTGAAGCTACTAGCAGGTTGCACCTGGGGTCTACATCCCTCTACCATTATCCTCATCTATAAACCGCTCGTCCGCCCCATCCTAACCTACACCAGCATTGCTTGGATCTCTTCCTTATCTAAATTCTGGAAGTTCCTCGAAATTCCAGAAAGATATGAATACCACCTTGTCTTCTGCATCCTCCTACCTTCCCCAACTCAAATATTATACTACTCATCCACTTCCTACATCTTCTTCTCTTCCTAGAGCACCTTCAGAACCGATAAATTAATCGCAAAACCCAGTACCAACACAGAATTTTTCACCCATTAACAACCCTGCTACACCACTACATCCACAGTCCACTTTCCATGCAACTTCACGTCTTATCTATTTTCTCCCACCAGAGTTTCAATCAACTCTAGCTCGTCAATAACGATATTTGTCCTGAGATATATCTCTCACTCCAACCGAAACCACAGTACTGCACCTAGCACCATCCTTCCATTTTCTCCTTCCCCTTCATTCACCTTGCTGGCTCCTAGTCGCTACTTGCAGTTATACAGAGCCCTGTAGTCATACTCATCATTGCACCTTCATCATGATGATTTTCTCATGTATCATCCAGTATCACCATAACACCATGGCATCACATACATTCATTAGTGATTGTAAACTATCTATAGCATAAAATAGTCAAATAAGATTTAAAAACCATCACTACTTTCTATCTATGTGTATTTTACAAAAACCTCGTTTATCATCATCTGTTTTATGTAAAAATCGTAAATATCGTCCACCATTGAGTTTTCTTTACAAAATCATCTATTATTGTCGCCTTTTTATATGTTTTAATGGCCTTTCAAATCTAGTTTATGTAACCTTTGGCTGAAGATCGGATTTTATATGCTGGCAGCCGGCCCCTTTGTGGGGGACTGAAATAACAACAAAGAAAAAAAATACTGCAGCTCCATTCATTTCAAAGATATACTTTGGCTTTTTGACACAATCGGCAGATGTGTCTTTTGTCAAGGTATCATCATGAATGCAGCAGCCATTCTAGTAGACATATTAAAGCCCGCTATTTGTATGTTCAGCTAGTTCATTCATTGCAAATTTGGAAACTATTGCTGTTGTGGTGTGGCACTATGGTACCACTGGATGTACTCAGCTTCTCACATTAGGAATGGCTGGACCATGGAGGAGGAATTGAGCACTGTTCATTTAAAACATTTTTAAATTTATTGGGCCACAAAATTATTATTATTACAAATTCAAATTGAGCACCAGATAATTATTGTCAATTAACGTGATCATAACGAGGGAATCACAATTTCATTAGAAAGAACGTAAAATGGAACCATGAAAACACAAGATAGACAACAGAATTTTAGTGCTCTTTCAAGAATCATTTAAGTTTTGTCCAAATCCCCTAAGGAACAGGTTTGAAGTGCTTCGTATAAGAAAAAACCACACACATGAACACACACACACGCACACACACACACACACACACACACACACACACACACACACAACAGTAATCTTTACAAATGATAAAAGATAGAAATACCAAACACAACTAGCAGAATACAGACAATAGTGGTGATCACCAACAGCATGTCCTAAGACCAGTCAAAACTCCCAGCTGATGTGTCAACCATAACAGGCATGCACAAGATCCACCCTGGCTGCACAGGCACACACTGAGGGGGGACCACGTTACAATTGATTTCTACCCTAAACCAAAACTCTTTAAAACAAGTTCGGAAATGCGTATTATAGCTGGCTTTTTTAAAATAATTTTAAAAAAAGGGTGCCTCAAGAGAGGTTGCAAATTTCAACAAATTCAGAAGTGAAATACCAAAAGGTGGCTCAAACAGCCACACGTGCTTCAAAAACTTTACACCGGCTGCACTAGCCAGAACATGATAACATACAAAGCTCACTAAACAGATGAACACAATAAAACAGAAACGCCTGGCAACAGGAGCCAATAGCGAAAACAAATTACATCCAAGAAGTAGATTGAACACAGCATTCCTAGATCGACATGAACATTCCAAAGTCACACTTAATAAGCAATATAGGCATGTTTCGAAATAAAGAAGAAATGATGCACCACAGCAGGGCAAACGGGCATGCTGCCAAATAATATTCCAAGAACTGTGCTAAACACTCCACTGCCGGATCCGAGGAAAACCATCAAGTCATGAGGATAATTACAGCGCTCACCCAGTCTAAATAACTTCAGGAGCAGCAAGGCTTCATTCTCCAGATAAACCAGCACCGTTAGCGAGATCTAGAAAACAGAAGTCGCACAGGATGCAAGTCTTCTCATTGTGGCGCTTCTCCTGTGCGGGAACGTCCTCCTTGGCATGTTTACGCTGTTTCTCCTTACTTTCCCAGCGAGCTCAAAACAGAGTCCTTCCATACCAAGCGCCTCATAGCTAAAACACACCTCCAGTGACCTCTTTCAACGACAACTACCAGAAATCTCTCCCGAGATGCGCCCCAGACTGCTCTGTCTATGCAAACCAAATAGAGCCTCATCTTGGAGCACCACAGACATACTAGTGAGTCGGGAACGAGGTATTGACCTTGCAGCATGGCTTAGCTGAAGAACCTGGCCACCGCATACTCGTTATTTACATAGCGTCACGTATTACAAAAAGTACTTAAGAAGTTCACCTAATACTAAATAAATGTTGTGGTTGTGTAAAGTGTGTTCTAATTTATGTGAAGAATTACAACTATTGCCATAATTTGAGAACCTGACTACTAAATGATCGTTATATATGGAGCGAGATGTCTTTCAAAAAGTACTTGATGAGAAGCTCCCCCACTGCTAAATAAATATGCTGGTTGTGTGAAATATGTTCTAATTTGTGCGACAAATTACAATGCAGAGCCAGAAAAGTAAACTTCTTCCCTTGAAAGTAGCTGATACAACAAAAAAGAGCACCAGCAGGAATATGCCTGTACCAGTACCAGAATACATTTGATCTGCATATGTGCTTTATTTGAAGACGTTCTTGTTTTGAAAAGAATTCTCCTAAAATGACTAGCTTGTAAATTTTCCTTTATATATTACAGACAACTGATAGTGAGACTAAGTCACCTTTTAATTCTTTCTCATGTGTGTCAATCTTTGTTATATTTATTGTTCTGAGTGGTAGTTTCTTTTTATCAGATAAGCAACGTGTTTTGAATATTTACACACATCTCTGAGTTTCATGCTTAATAGTAATGTATTGAAAATGGCAAGTCCCAGAAGCTCTCAGAAATGTGAAGGTGAATAATAAAATTTTTGATGAAGGCAGGGCACAAAACCGAATGATCGTATTCACAATTCCACTTCTTCATCCGCTGCTGAGGATCGTATGTACTATGAACATATTATTTATAACATTGTCCTGTATCATACATCTCCTGCAACCTTTAAACGCCACTAACTCATTATTTACCATTTAATATCAATAAATCGTACCTTCTCCAGAGATCCTGTGTGCCAATGTTTTGGAACAGCATTTATTTATATCATATAAGTCATAGTGTGGTTAAAACATAAAATACGCCAAATACAAGATTGACAAAATCCAATATGGCCTCACCCAGGTGCTTCAGCCAAAGTATGCCACAAGATCTGTCGTAAGGTATATATATATGAAGGTACATAACCCTATAAAGACATCACTCAGGTTGGAATGCCAGTTGCACATACAGCTCAGAGCATTTACGAGATACTGAGCAGAGTAAATGTTGTGATTTTATTGTTACAACGTACAATAGAGCGTCAGTGCATGACAGTCAAGGGATGGTTCCAGATTAGCTGGAAATTAGGGATGTAGGTACATGGAAAATTCAGGTTCAGGGCCCCATACAGTGTGACCAGCCAATAGGCAGGCATGCAGTAACAACTTCCCAATACCACCACCACCAATAGCAACAATGGAAAAAACCAGTCACAACATTACCCAGGCCAAAGACAACAGAGATCTACCTAAAGAAAGGAAAAAAATCAAGAAATGAAGCAGAAGACAACGAAGAAAAATGGCATTAAAAGAAATCAGAAGAAACTGACAAGACCTTTTACAGGAAGAAAATAGTTTAGAGGAATGCAGCGAAGGAGAATCTAGCGACGTTTCACACACAAAGGAAAAAAATGGAAGTACAAATAGACACAAACCAAGGCACCACAGAAGAAGACAATTATGAAGAACAATTCATCAAAGACGCGCTTCAGAGATCCGTATCTCGGAAGATTGCACAAAGGGCACATGAGCAACAAAAGGAAGATGAACATCAAGATAACTAACAAATAAGACGCCTTGGCGACAACCTCAAATGAGCCACTTGCACAACAGGCCACAGAGCCACAAGACGATATTGAGAAATACAATGTTTACCAACACTTGTATCCACTACGACGCAAATCATATAAAACTGACAAAGGCTGTCAAAAATATGGTACAAAGGAGACTCAGAGTGATGTTCAGAGGAGACAACACGTCATACCGTTTTGACAGCATGATAGAATATGCAAGAGGATTCTACTTTCGCCAAGTCAACAAAATACCATTCTACATCCATCAGAAACCAGAGAAAAGGGAATTAAATGTAGTCATTAAATACTTGTCACCAGATACAGGAGAAGAAGTCCTACAGAAAGTTCAAAACAAAAATTCCATGGTCTGACAATTACACTAGTATCACAAGAAATATCCTAAAACTGGACAAATGGTTCTACCTTCTCTATTTATAGCTATTCTGTCAAAAAAAACACTAGATGCCATCTATGATGTCAAATACGTAAGCTGTGTAAAAGTGACGACAGAAAATTATATTCCACGACAGATCCACCTCAGTGTAAATACTGCCAAAGATGGACACACAAAAGAAACTACTGCTGGTTTCCAGCAAGGTGCATTTAGATGTGGAGGACCCCACAACAGTGAAACTTGTACTCACCCGAAGGACAAACCAGCCAAATGTGCAGACCACAAACAAGATGCTCATGCAGCAAATTGGAAAGGATGCAAGAAAGTCAAGGAAGCGATCCGAGCCCACGAGGCAATGTTAAACAAAAAAAATTCTGATTTTCCTGCAGAGAAAAGAGTGACACAACAATGACGAAAGAACCAACTGGAACGACACATCAATAAGCAATAAAACCAAACATCATGATGCATCAAGAAGAATGCTCCAGGAGGAAAATTGTATTCAACTGTACTGAACAAATGCTAAGATGAGATGGCAAAAAACTCAAACAACAACACAGAAAAACTGGAAGCTGGTGAAACCCTATCAGAGAGATTACCAAACTGTTAACAATTCTAAAAAATGGCTGCTTGTTCCAAAAATTGATCAACACGGGGAGGAAGCAGAGGGAAGGAACTGACACCATTACTAGGATGATGATCTTTGTCAAAGAAATAGTGAACATCATTGACCAAAAATATCACACACCATGGAATGAAAATGGACGAAGAATTTAAAAATCTGCACCTGGAATATAAATGGAGATCGAAATAAGAAAACAGAACTAGAGGACTTCATCTCCACTAATAATATTGCGGCTCTGTTATTAACAGAAACATATCTCTGCATGTCTGAAACTTTCTGACTAAGAAATATGACAAGTTATAGAACAAACAGACAAAATAGAAGGGGACAGTAGTATCATTCCACAACAACATCACTCATTTTGGAAAGAAAGTCTGTGACCATTGCAGCAACTTGAGGCAGCAGCGGTAACTACCTGGACAGCAAGAACACAAGTAACACTGGTAGCGGTTCATTTAAGACCAAATGCCCAGCTAGTACCTCACGTCCTGCAGATGATATTTCACAGTTTCATTAAGTATTTCTCGGTGATGACCTCAACGCAAAGCACCCTCTATAGCATTCAACCAGAACCAATCCGAAGAGGGAACAGCTGTTGTACGTAGATGAACACACAGGTGCCATCATATGTGGATGCCTTGAAGTTACACGTATTATAATACAAACCAATCATCGCCCTGATTTATTGGACATATCAATATTTAAGAACATAGTAATTACCACCCATAACTGGAAAAATCCAAAGAGCTATAAAACACCCACAGCATTGAAGACGATTGATACTGATTGGAACAGATTCAGCAGATATATGAACAACAACATCAGACAAACTATAAACGTCGCAACTAAAGAAGACACAGATATAGCTATTGACTATCTTACCGAAAAGATACTAAGGGCGACCAATGAGGCCAGTACTACGAATATACGCAAGAGATAGCGACAACAGGCTTTACCTCCATTAATACAGGAACTCAAATACCAGAAAAAAGAACCAGGAGGAGGTGGCAACAATGTCGAGACACTGACGAGAGACGAAATTTAAATAGATTGCAGCGTGGATTACGGAAGCGAATGTTGGAATGGGAATTTGAGAAATGGGAAGACAAGATGTCGAACTATTTGCTGCAAACCAGAGATGAGTGGCAACTGCTTAGAAACTGAGGAGGAGAAAGAAACCGAAATACCCACCGGAAACCGGAAAGGACTTCCAAATGACATGTCCGAAAAAGCACAAGCCATTGTTAAGATTTTTGTAACTCAAAATCGAATAATCCAGGAAGACCTGGACATCTGGGGAAGAGAGTACGAAATAACAACTAATCAATCAGCGCAACAAACAGTCGTACAAGAGACCAGGAATGCACCTTTTCTAACAACACAAGAGGTTAAGGAATCCTAAGAACAAGAAAGCACCTGGGCTGGATGCCATAACAAATGAACAGCACAAGAGACTACTGAGAAAACCACACATCCTGTTGACTAGAATTTACAACAGGTGCTTTCTCAAATGCTGTTTCCGGAAAAATAGCTGCTATGCACATCATTACTATTCCAAAACCAAGGAACCACTTAACTCAACCTCACAATCACAGACCAATCAGTTTATTGAGCACTGTTGGAAAATCTTTCGAAAGGTTCATTACGGACACACTTCAAGACATGTTCACTAAATTTGAGAAGATATGACCAGTGCAATATGAGTTCCAGCGGAAGATTTCGGCAGAGCTCCAAGTATTGAGACTTATGGAACATGTCATGAAGAATTTCAATACGACAACATTGGCTGCTGCTGTTTTTCTAGACGTGGAACAGGCCTGTGATAAGATTTGAGAACTTGTTACGGAAGATGAGAGATGAGACAACGATCCCAGACTACTAAATTAAACTTATGGAAAGCCTTCTATGCAATAAAAAATGCTAGTACACCAGATCAGAGATCAAACTCATAGAGGGCGGAATTCTACAAGGCTCGGCCTTTTCACCACTCCTGTTTAAAATCTGCGTCAATGATATGCCAACAACTGGAAACGTTCAGCTGGGGCAATTCGCTGATGACACATATACTTTACGACCGGCCGTCAACATAACGCCATTATCAGAAGACAACTGAACACCACAGAGCGGCATAAGTACCCAACCAAAACAAAAGCAATAAACTTTAGCAGAAAACTTCCACGACAAAACAGAAACCTTACTATCCAAGGGCAAGAGGTACCATGCAGCTCAACTGCCAAGCATGTGGGAGTCACACTGCATTGGCGCCTTTTTTTTCGTAGATACATGTGACACATAAAACTTAAAGCCTCCGGTATGGTGAGGAAACTGATGCTAGTATTCCGCAGTAGCGAGCTAAACATCTGAATAAAAGTTCGATTCTGCAAGGCAACTGTACTATCAAAACTCCTTTATGGGAAGTACATCATAGGGCCTCACTAGCAGACCCAAATACAGCACATCCAGGTATTACAAAATAGAGTCCGTCAGTGGATATTTTGTGCTTAATGATACATGCTCACAGACACTGCATTAAGAGCACGTACTGAAGAAATTATCAAGCTCAACTCCACAAAAATTCATGAGAAACTAGACCAACTCTGATATCTCATATGTCATATCCGAGAAGAACGTAACACCAGAGCAGAACCCTGGCATCGTTGCAGAGTCCCCAGGACATTAGCTGAATATCAAATACATTAGAAATGAGATACTAAAAGTAAAGAAACAGACCCCCAGAAGAGAGACTTATGGACCTGTGGGCCTTACAAGTCTTCCTAAAGTGCAATAAATAAAATGGTGAAAACTAAACCTTATTCAGTCATAAAGAAGCGGAGATCGCTGAAGAAGGGATGGGACATTCATTCATTTTATTTTATTTTAAAACACCTATCAAGAATTCCAAATCAAAATGTACTCCAGAAAGTGACGTCACAGAAGCGATTACTATTATGTTATTGGTCAAAACCGACAGTTGGCAGGACAAATTTCTCTTGACCTACAAATATTTATTTATTTATTTATTTACTTATTTTTTAAATAATTTTATTGACTTTTAGTAGCAATTAATATGGCTTATACATTTAACATGCAAAGAAACTGGTAAACATGCGTAATATCTAGTAGGGGCCCTGTGAGCATGCAGAAGTGCCGCAACACGATGTGGCATGGACTCTACTGATGTCTGAAGTAGTGCTGGAGGGAACTGACACCATGAATCCTTCAGGGCTGTCCTTAAATCGGTAATAGTGCGAGGAGGTGGAGATTTCTTCTGAACAGCATATTGCGAGGCATTCCAGACATGCTCACTACTGTTCATGTCTGGGGAGTTTGGTGGTCAGCGGAAGTGTTTCAACCCAGAAGAGTGTTCCTGGAGCCACTTTGTAGCAATTCTGGGAGTGAGGGCTATCGCATTATCCTGCTGGAATTCCCAAGTCCGTCGGAACGCACAATGGACATGAATGGATGCAGGTGATCAGACAGGATGCTTACATACGTGTCACCTATCAGAGTCGTATCTAGATGTATAAGGGGTCCCATATCACTCCAACTACACACCCCACACCATTACAGAGCCCCTACCAGCTTGAATAGGCCCCTGCTGATATACAGGGACCATGGCTTCATGAGGTTGTCTCCAGACCTGTACACGTTCATCCACTCAATACAATTTGAAACGAGACTCGTCCCACCAGGCACCATGTTTCCAGTAATCAACAGTCCAATGTCAGTGTTGACGGGCCCAGATGAGGCATGTAGCTTTGTGTCGTGCAGTCACCAAGGGTACACGATTCGGCCTTTGGCTATGAAAGCTCATATCAATGACGTTTTGTTGAATGGTTCTCAAGCTGACACTTGTTGATGGCCCAGAATTGAAATTTACAGCAATTTGTGGAAAGGTTGCACTTCTGCCACTCTGAACTACTCTCTTCAGTTGTCGTTGGTCCCGTTCTTGCAGGATCTGTTTCCGGCGGCAGCGATGTCGATTTGATGTTTTACCTGAATTCTCGTAGTCACGGTACACACGTGAACTGGTCGTAAGTGAAAATTCCCACTTCATCACTACCTCGGAGATGCTGTATACCATCGCTCGTGTGCCGACTATAACACCACGTTCAAACTTACTTAAATCTTGATAACCTGCCATTGTAGCAGCAGTAACTGATCTAACAACTGTGCCAGACACATGTTGTGTTATATGGGCGTTGCCGACAGCAGCGCAGTATTCAGCCTGTTTACATATCTCAATATTTGAGTACACATGCCTACACAAGTTTCTTTGGCGCTTCAGTGTACTAATAACTTCAGTTAAATCTTAAGTACACATTTACAACACACATACATAAATTCACAAAATTAAAATTACAAATTCAGTATTTTATATGCCATAGCTGAATGGCCATTTCTTGTAGGTAACATATGGTCAACATCTCTGTTGTCTCATGGATGTTCAGTGCATGTAAGAGATTCTATCACTCCAATCGTGTAGAGGTGTGCAGGAAACATGCATGTCCCAACCTTATTGTAATAATTGATGTTATGTAAGTCCCTGGGAAATTTTTCTAACTGGATCACAGTTTTTTTGTATATTTCACTGGATTGAAGCGATGTTTGCCACTGCTGTTCCCACTGACTGTATGCCTCTTTTTTTTAAAACATGAACAGTATGTGAAAGCTACGGAAATATCTGGTCTCTTTCTTTGATGCTTCCTTTGTATGCCTCTTTTTTTTAAACATGAACAGTATGTGAAAGCTACGGAAATATCTGGTCTCTTTCTTTGATGCTTCCCTTTCCAAGACCATCTACTACTTCATTAAGGTGAATATGTAGATTTCTCTTTGTGTGGGAATTTATTTTCATTGTAGGTTTTCTTATTATTTCCAGCACATTGTACATACAAACTGCTATCAATTTTTCACTTTCAATGCTCAAATTTCTCCAAAGCACTTATAGGATCGGCAAGGAATATTGTTTTGCTATCCTTCTCATGTCCAAACTTGATTGCTTCTTTACTAGTGGTTACTTCAGCAGTATAAATACACTTAATGGTGGTAACAAAATTTTTTTAGCTAGCTGCAGCAGAGGTCGGTAATATACCCAGCAAATTCCCTCATAAGTTCTGAATTTGTCAGTCTATACATGTAAAAAAACGTGGCCATCCACTTTCCAGGTAATTTATTACTTCCATATTAGCTTTAAGCTGTTACCTATTCTGTCTGGTGGATAAAAAACCTTAGGCTGGCAGACTGTTTTTTCTTATTCTTTACTGAACACTGGTAACATTCGCTCCTTCCATGTCAAAGGGAACGCAAATCTGAGACATTTGAAGCCTCTTACTAACAGTGGTGGGTCGTTTGTGTTCATCTGAGTATCTTCTTTCTGGCAACTGCTTAGGTTAAACTACGGTGACCTAATTAATTACTACAGCCCTTTCAACCAGAAATCTTTTAACGAGTAGTTCTCTATGAATGGAAAGAGGCATTTCTTTGGTTTCTATAAGAAGTGCATTAATTAGTAACGTCTTCATTGCTCCAAGGCACTGCCTTATGGCGTGGTATTGAAGTACATTTAGTTTTTCTGTTTCATTTTGTGGGGTATATCCAAATAGATGGCCTCTGTAGTTCATTACAGAACATGTTAGTCCATGCCATAGAATAGGGAGTATGTCTGATGAGGCTCCCCATCACATATGGTTGGTTGGATGGTTTGCTGGTTGGTTGGTTTTTGGGAAGCAGACATCAAGGTCATTGGTCCCGTCAGATTAGGAAAGGATGGGAAAGGCAGTCAGCTGTGACCTTTCAAAGGAACCATCCCAGTATTTGTTTGAAGCAGTTTAGGGAAATCATGGAAAACCTAAATCATGGTCAGACGTAGGTTACAACTATTGTACTCCTGAATGCGAGTTCCCACGCATGGCTTTCAGTGCATAACACATTCAGAGCCTTTTCTGTTTTAATAGCAGTGTGATTAATATGTTCTGCCCAGGTTAGTCAGCTACCCAAAAAAAGCTGCAGTAACTTTGCTGATGATCGTACATTAAATCTGAAAGGTCACAGGCTTATCACATTCATTTGGTACATTTGGTGTTTTCGTGTAAAGAAAACTGCAGAAGGTTCTGATTGTAAGAAATTGAGAATATACCTGAGCAACCGTTCAGATAGTAGGTCAGCGACATTATTCATCCATGAGAAACACTATTCCAGGCAGATGGATGCTGTATATATGCAGATATCATCTGCGTATTGTAGCACATGAATAGTGGGGCCCCATATGTTTTTCAAATATGCTACAAAGAGGGCATATGAGACGGGACGTAGAATAGCACGCTGCAGGAAGCTTTTATACACTGCGAAGGTTCCATATGTACTATTTTCTTGCATCCTAATATAAACAGTTCTACAGTGTAAACAACTTTTAAGAAAGCAAAGACATATATATGGGACACCTAAGTGGTCTAACATTTGCAAGAGTAAGAAGACGTTAAAGGAATCATATACTCATGATGTATCTCAGAATAAAGCTGTAAGATAACCTTTCTCTTCAAATGCTTCTTCAATGTCCATCATGAGGATACTTAAATCAATAATCCTCTCCTCTTTCCGAAAGCCGTACTGTGACACTGGTAAAAATTTTATTATATTCTAACCACTAGTCGAAATGTAAATTTAGAAGGCATTCAAAAGACTTTGCTAAACACAATGACAGTACAGATGGACGATATCTATATCTACTGCACATCTACACAGACACTCCCCAAGCATGGTGGAAGGTATACTGAATAACTACCAGTCATTTCCTTTCTTGCTCCACTTGCATGTAGTAAAGAAAAAACGGTTATCTATGCCTCTGTGTGATCTGTAAATTATCGTATCTTAGCTACCTGGTCCATATGCACAATGCATGTTAGAAGCAATAAAATTGTTCAGCAGTCAGCTTCAGACGCTGGTTCTCTGAATTTTCTCAATAGTGTTTCCCGAAAAGAACATAGCCTTCTGTCCAGGGATTCCCACTTGAGTTCAAGAGGCATCTGCGTAACACTTACATTTTGTTTGAACCTACTGGTAACAAATCAAGCAACCCACCTCTGAATTGCGACTTAGTATGAATCCCAAACACTCGAGCAGTACTCAACAATAGGTCGCACAAGCGTCCTATATGCGGTCTCCGTTACAGGCCATTAGTGGCTCTGAAATTATAGTCCAGATCCTAGTGAAGGAGATGAGAACAGAAACTGAGAATAGCAAAGCAAATGCTGAAATGCTTAACTCTGTTTTCTAATGTACTCTTACAAAGGGAAACCCAGGAGAATTAGCCCAATTTAATCCTCATACCACTGAAAAGATGAATGTAATAAGCATTAGTGTTAGGGGCGTTGAGAAACAGCTGAAATTGTTAAAACTGAACCAGGCTCCGCAGCTTGACAGAATCATTGTCAGATTCACACTGAATCTGCGGTTCAGGTAGCCCCTTTTGTAACTATAATCTATCGTAGATCCCTTGAACAACAGAAAAAGGCACAGGTCACACCCCTTTACAATAATGTTAATAGAAGCGATCCACAAAACTACTGTCGAATATCTTTGACGTCTATTTGTTGTAGAAACTTATAACATATTCTGAGCTCAAACATAATGAGGTATATCAAATAAAGTGACCTCCTCAGTGCCAACCAGCATGGATTTCGAAAACACTGATCATGTAAAACCGAATTTGCACATTTTGGTTCAAATTGCTCTCAGCACTATGGGACTTAACATGTGAGGTCATCAGTCCCTTAGACTTTGGACTTCTTAAACCTAATGACATCACACACATCCATGCCCAAGGCAGGATTCGAACCTGCGACCGATGCAGCAGCGTGGTTCTGGACTGAAGCGTCTAGAACCGCTCAGCCACAGTGGCCAGCAAACTTGCACATTTCTCACATTACATACTGGAAGCTTTGGATCAAGTCAACCAGGCAGATGCATTGTTTCTTGATTTCCAAAAATCATTTGAGTCGGTACCACACCTTAATTGGTGACTGGGTTGAGGACTTTTTGGTATGGGAAACACACCATGTTATCTTGGATGGAGAGTCATCATCAGATGTAGAAGTAACTTTGGGAGTGCCCCAGGGAAGTGTATGGGACCCTTACTGTTAATGATCTTGCATACAATATTAATACTAAAATCAGGCCTTTCGCAGATGATGCAGTTATCTATAATGAAGTACTATTTGAGAGAAGCTGTTAGATCTTGATAAGATTTTAACATGGTTCAGAAATTGGCAAAATTTTGCACTTCAAAAAATAATGTAGTATCCTGCGATTGTAATATCAGTGAGTCACTGTTGGAATCAGCCAACTCAAACTAATACATGGGTATAACGCTTAAAGGGATATGAAATGGAATAATCACATAGGTTCAGTCATGGATTAAGTAGCTGCTAGACTTTGGTTTATTGGTAGAATACCGGGGAAGTGCAATCAGTCTACAAAGGAGATTGCTTACGAACCCCTCATACAACCAGTTCTAGAATATCGCTGAGGTTCATGGGACCTTTACCAGATGGGACTAACATGGGATATTGAACATGGTGAGTGAATGGTCACATGTTTGTTTAATCTGTGTCACAGCGATATTGAAAGAACTACCTGGGAAACTCTTGAAGACAGGTGTAAACTATGCTGAGAAGGCCTATTAAGAAAGTTTCAAGATTTAAATTATTACTCTAGGGTTATACTACAGCCCCTTAGATATCACTCACGTAGGGACTGTGAGGATAACATTAGAATAATTACTGTATGTACAGAACCATTCAATCAATCATTCGTCCCATGCTCCATATGTGATTGGAACAGAAAGAAATCCTGATAACTGGTACAGTGGGACGTATCCTCTGCCATGCACATCATGGTGATCTGCAGAGTACAGATGTGGATATAGATGTAGGTAAACCACTCTTACCTTAAATTCTCCCAATAAATGAAAGTCTACCATACATCTTCCCTACCATAGTTCTCACATGCTCGCCCCATTTCATATTGCTTTGCAACATTATGCCCAGAGGTTCAAACCAGTAGACTCTGTCAATCAGGACACCAGTAATACTGTATCCGAACAGTACAAATTTGTTCTTCCTACTGATCCACATTAACTTACATTTTTCGACATTAACAAGTAGCTGCCATTCGTGACACAACTAGAAATTTTGTCTAAATCGTCTTGAATCACAGTACAGGCACTCAACGTCGACACCTTACCATACACTGAAGCAATCAGCAAACAACCACAGACTGCTGCCCACCCTGCCCCCAAATTGTTGATGTACATAGAGAATAATGAGGTCCCATCACAGTTCCCTGAGGAACTCCTGACTATACCCTTCTCTCTGATGAAAATTCGCCATCGAGGACAACAAACTAGGTTCTTATTACATAAGAAGTCTTTGGGCCACTCACATATCAGTAAATTTTTTCCACATGCTCATACCATCGTTAACAGCCTGTAATGGGACTCTGTCAGTAGTATATTTATGAGAATTCCTGCACAAAGAGCATATTTTAGAGAATTCTCACTTTTAAAAACAAAATTTTAGTTTCGTTGTTTCCCACATAAAAATGTATCTATATCCATGAACGAAACGTTCATTTAATTAAAAAATAAAAAACTAATACATTTTTCTTTATAAATAAGTTCTCTGACACTACATTTATCTATATCTGTGAACGAAATTTTCATTTATTTAAAGATCTAGTAAAATTTTGTCTCCATAAATAAGCTCTCCAAAATCTTGTTTATCCATAACCTCAAGCCAAATTTTCATTTATTAAAACAATAAGAATGGTACAAATTTTTCTCTTTATAAGCAAGCTCTGTCTAACCTTGTCAATATTTATATCACTTAAAACTTTAACTAAAAAATCAAAGTACATTTCAATCATAAAAGTATTAATTTTTGGAAATCTAACTCTTCATGAGTCAGGTAGCCCAGATGGTAGGGCACTTGCCCATGAATGGCAAAGGTCCCGAGTTCGAGTCTTGGTCTGGCACAGTTTTAATCTGCCAGGAAGTTTTATATCGGTGTACACTTCGTGTGGAGTGAAAATCTCGTTCTGAAAACAAAATGTATTCGAAAGCTGAGCTAATTCTAAACTTAGAAAATTATTTTAAATGGAAATTTGGATTACAATATGCTGATTTAGAAAATTATTGTAAGGCTATTCAAATGTAACTAGAAGAGAAAATTACAGATTATTTGAACATAAAAGAAATGAAGAAGAGAGAACTAAGATATAAAAATATAAAAGAACTTCAATCAATTTGTAACATGAGAAATTTAAAAAATTATCTCAAGTTAATATGGAAAATTAATCGATCTTATTCTAAGTCCTGTAAGTCTGAATCAAAGGCTGAGATGGGTCTGCGACCGTGTGGGCTGCAGATTCCTCGACTTGCGCCATAGGGTGGTGGGGTTTCGGGTTCCGCTGGATAGGTCAGGAGTCCACTACACGCAGCAAGTGGCTACACGGGTAGCAGGGGTTGTGTGGCGTGGACTGGGCAGTTTTTTAGGTTAGATGGCCTCGGGCAAGTACAGAAAGGGCAACAGCCTCAAAGGATGCAGGGAAAAGTCAGGACATGAGGGAACCAAGCAGCAATCGGTATTGTAATTGTAAATTGTCGAAGCTGCATTTGTAAACTACCGGAACTTCAAGGGCTGATAGAAAGCACTAAAGGTGAAATCGTTATAGGTACAGAAAGCTGGCTGAAGCCAGAGATAAATTCTGCCGAAATTTTTACAAATGCACAGATGGTGTTTAGAAACGATAGATTGCATTCAACCGGTGGTGGCGTGTTTGTCGCTGTTAGTAGTAGTTTAACCTGCAGTGAAGTAGAAGTGGATAGTTCCTGTGAATTATTATTGGTGGAGGTTACACTCAACAACCGAGCTAGGTTAATAATTGGCTCCTTTTACCGACCTCCCGACTCAGCAGCATTTGTGGCAGAACAACTGAGAGAAAATTTGGAATACATTTAACATAAATTTTCTCAGCATGTTACAGTCTTAGGTGGAGATTTCAATTTGCCAGATATAGATTAGGACACTCAGATGTTTAGGACAGGTGGTAGGGACAGAGCATCAGGTGACATTATACTGAGTGCACTATCCGAAAATTACCTCGAGCAATTAAACAGAGAATCGACTCGTGGAGATAACATCTTGCACCTACTGATAACAAACACACCTGAACTTTTCGACTCTGTAAGTGCAGAACAGGAAATCAGTGATCATAAGGCCGTTGTAGCATCCCTGAATATGGAAGTTAATAGGAATTTAAAAAAAGGGAGGAAGGTTTATCTGTTTAGCAAGAGTAATAGAAGGCAGATTTCAGACTACCTAACAGATCAAAACGAAAATTTCTGTTCCGACACTGACAATGTTGAGTGTTTATGGAAAAAGTTCAAGGCAATCGTAAAATGCGTTTTAGACAGGTACATGCCGAGTAAAATTGTGAGTGACGGGAAAAACCCACCGTGGTTCAACAACAAAGTTAGGAAACTACTGCGAAAGCAAAGAGAGCTTCATTCCAAGTTTAAACGCAGCCAAAACCTCTCAGACAAACAGAAGCTAAACGATGTCAAAGTTAGCATAAGGAGGGCTATGAGTGAAGTGTTCAGTGAATTCGAAAGTAAAATTCTATGTACCGACTTGACAGAAAATCCTAGGAAGTTCTGGTCTTACGTTAAATCAGTAAGTGGCTCGAAACAGCAAGTCCAGACACTCCGGGATCATGATGGCATTGAAACAGAGGATGACACGCGTAAAGCTGAAATACTAAACACCTTTTTCCAAAGCTGTTTCACAGAGGAAGACCGCACTGCAGTTCCTTCTCTAAATCCTCGCACAAACGAAAAAATTGCTGACATCGAAATAAGTGTCCAAGGAATAGAAAAGCAACTGGAATCACTCAATAGAGGAAAGTCCACTGGACCTGATGGGATACCAATTCGATTCTACACAGAGTACGCGAAAGAACTTGCCCCCCTTCTAACAGCCGTGTACCACAAGTCTCTAGAGGAACGGAGGGTTCCAAATGATTGGAAAAGAGCACAGGTAGTGCCAGTCTTCAAGAAGGGTCGTCGAGCAGATGCGTAAAACTATAGACCTATATCTCTGACGTCGATCTGTTGTAGAATTTTAGAACATGTTTTTTGCTCACGTGTCACGTCGTTTTTGGAAACCCAGAATCTACTCTGTAGGAATCAACATGGATTCCGGAAACAGCGATCGTGTGAGACCCAACTTGCTTTATTTGTTCATGAGACCCAGAAAATATTAGATACAGGCTCCCAGGTAGATGCTATTTTTCTTGACTTCCGGAAGGCGTTCGATACAGCTCCGCACTGTCCCCTGATAAACAAAGTAAGAGCCTACAGAATATCAGACCAGCTGTGTGGCTGGATTGAAGAGTTTTTAGCAAACAGAACACAGCATGTTGTTATCAATGGAGAGACGTCTACAGACGTTAAGGTAACCTCTGGCAAGCCACAGGGGAGTGTTATGGGACCATTGCTTCTCACAATATATATAAATGACCTAGTAGATAGTGTCAGAAGTTCCATGCGGCTTTTCGCGGATGACGCTGTAGTATACAGTGAAGTTGCAGCATTAGAAAATTGTAGCGAAATGCTGGAAGATCTGAAGCAGATAGGCACTTGGTGCAGGGAGTGGCAACTGACCCTTAACATAGATAAATGAAATGTATTGCGAATACATAGAAAGAAGGATCCCTTATTGTATGATTATATGATAGCGGAACAAACACTGGTAGCAGTTACTTCAGTAAAATATCTGGGAGAATGCGTGTGGAACGATTTGCAGTGGAATAATCACATAAAATTAATTGTTGGTAAGGCGGGTACCAGGTTGAGATTCATTGGGAGAGTCCTTAGAAAATGTAGTCCGTCAATAAAGGAGGTGGCTTACAAAACACTCGTTCAACCTATACTTGAGTATTGCTCATCAGTGTGGGATCCGTACCAGATCGGGTTGATAGAGTAGATAGAGAAGATCCAAAGAAGAGCGGCGCGTTTCGTAACAGGGTTATTTGGTAACCGAGATAATTAGCAAACTCAAGTGGCAGACTTTGCAACAGAGGCGCTCCCATCGTGGTGTAGCTTGCTTGCCAGGTTCCGAGAGGGTGCGTTTCTGGATGAGGTATCAAATATATTGCTTCCCCCTACTTATACATCCCGAATGTAAAATTAGAGAGATTCGAGCGCGCATGGAGGCTTTCAGACAATCGTTCTTCCCGCGAACCATACGCGACTGGAACAGAAAAGGGAGGTAATGACAGTGGCACGTAAAGTGCCCTCCGCCACACACCGTTGGGTGGCTTGCGGAGTATAAATGTACATGTAGATGTAGATGTATTAATAATAGTCTGCCCCTGAGAGCTGAGTGGTCAGCGCAATGAAATGTGATACCTAACGGACCGGGTTCGATTCAAGGCTCGGTTGGGGGTTTTCTCCGCTCAGGGACTGGATTTAATGTGGTGCTCATCATCTTCATTTCATCCCCAATGACAGACAAGTCGTCGATGTGGTGTCAACTAGAAATACTTGCACCAGGCGAACGGTCCACTTATCCAAATGATTACTCAGAATCTAATAGTAATTGAATGATATAAATGAACAAGAAAGCTTTAGAAAATGGAAGAGGAAAATGGGTGAAAAGTTATGTTAGCATTTGTTAGTTTAATATCGCAGATATATTGTTATAAACTTGGTGATGAAGAAGGAAAAAATGTGAATGAGTTAAAGAATCTAATAGAAAATCGGAAATTAACCTGGTGTATACAAAAATTATTTAGATATCAAAATATAACAGTATAGAAAAATGATTTTACTTAGCATCTTTGAACATGAATTGTTTACAGTCGAATTAAAGAAAATAGTTTTAAGTTCTGTTGATTATAAACGTATTATATTTCAAGTTTGGACATTATAAATTTAACACAAAAATAATAGATGTTAACAACGATTTCTTAAATGAGTTAACAGATGCATTGAAGATTATCTGAAACTAATATGTAATTAAAAGATTAATGAGTTTTTATCATTATTTCATTAGATGATAATTTTTGATGTTTTTTCAGATACACTTTACAAGCAAATGTTCCACAAAAACATTCAACCTTTTGATAATGCTTTCCTTTATGTTTTGGAGTGAAGTTGCAGCTACTAATATATTTAGAGGAATTTTTCTTTTTTATTTTACAATTTACACATGTAAATGTTTTTTTATATTCATATTTATTTTCTCTGCATTTTTATTGTTTCCTTTTTTCTATTAATACGACCCCCCTTATGAAGGTGTATCGTATTTGTAATATTTGTTTCATTATCAATGTCTTTTTCTTGTTTATACAATGGACAAATCATTTAATATCCACTTTACATTTGTAAACAAACTATTAGAAAAGCTAAGCCTTTCCAATTTGAAAGTACTGAGAAGAAGTGAAAAACCATCTATTTTCACTTTCCATTTTATAAAGAAAAATTTTATCAGAAGTTAAAAACAAATAAGTTTTTACAAATATAATTTCATGTAAATTTGATCAGTTTTAGATCTAAAATATAACAATAAAAGCAATTAATAATTATCGATAAAAATAATAATCCTTGGTTGAATGTGAAATTAAGTTGATGATATCTTAGGGTATAAACAACATGTCGAAGAAAAGTATTCTAAAACATATAAAATTCCAATAAAACGTTACAAAGTATAAATATCCATCTTGATACAAAAGTTACTAAGAACTGGGCTTATATTCTTCAATTATAAATTCAAAAATGTTATTTGCAAAAATTACATGATTAATCTCATTACATGATTAGGCTCAAGAAGAAGTTTTACCACCGATTCAAAAACATGGTGAATATAAATCAAAGCTAACTGCAAAACAGCTCTAAGAAGTTTTAAAAGACCAAATAAAATTAAGGATGATTATATGAAGGAATTAGATGAAATATATCTTCAACCTGTAGTACTATTAAATGAAAGAAATGAACAGTTAATAGTTTATTACCATATGTTGTTCCTTGAACACCTAATGAAAATTTGCGGACTTACTTTTGTTATTTTAAGATTATGTGATAATAATTTAAAATATGGTTGTTATTTTGTTCGAACAGTAATAATAATGAAAACGAATAAAGTGCATAACAAATAGACATCCAAATTGTGATGACTTTTTAAGAATTAATTACATACCTATTAATTTGAAAAGATTGAACATTATTTGTCATTGAAATTGTTCCGATATTTTGGATAATTATTGACAAAAACATTTCTATGATGATGTATTAATTCTTGGTAATTTTTCAGAGAAAATGAAACGAAATTTTCGACTACTTTTTTCAGGATTAAATTTTAAATAACATTCATAAGGACTTTCGTATGTATCTAATAACCAAAATTCATTACAACCATCTGAGTCAATGAATTCTAGTTTAAGATTCACCAATATTTCAGACATAAAATTATGTTTGTTAAACTTTATATGAATTTCAAATTATACTCTATATTCTGTAATAAAACAATGAGTATAAGGAATGTTATATTCAAACCTTAAAATGTATGTCAATTTTCATTAATTGACATTTTAAAAAATTACATTACTTTCATTTACCCAACTATAGTGTGAATTATTAGAACCTAACCATTTAACATATCCTTTATAACCTTGCTACTTACAACTTTTTCAAGAAGATAAGAACCTGAAAACTCAGTTTTCAATACTTCTCGTTCTTAAAAATTTCATTTACTTACTTCACTATTTAAATCTTTTAATTTATATGGGTTGTGATTAGGAATGATATTTTCAATTTAAGATATCTCTGTTGACGAATATGTGCTATTTCCCTTTTCGAACATTCCAAGAGATTTATTTACTCTAACTGTATCGCCAATTTCTTATTTAGTTTTAGTAAGGGTTAAATTTCTTACATATACATATTTTCATAATTTTTATCATTTTTAGTTTTATTTATATTGCTTAAGGTTTTGCTCTATTATTTTAATCAATTAATTTCGAAACTACTTCAACACCTTTATAATTCCCGAGAAGAGCAAATTTCTTCCTCAATTTTTTAATGGCCTATTCCATTGCTTGCTTTTCATCTGATAAAAGTTGAATAACAATTAATACAAACATTTTTAAGAAATTTTGGAATTCTTTATTATAAAAGGCTTTACAATTATCTCTTTGCAATTTTTTTGGATTTCCCACCTTGAATATTTTTTCAAAAGAATGCATTTAAAATATCCTTGAGCATATCTTATACTCATTTCTTTCATTTAATGTCCTACTCCATTGTTCAACTGTACATGCTTTTATTTCGCTAAAAGTTGAATATTATGTAACATCAAATTTTTTAGAAACTTTTTATATTCTTTATTTTAAAATCCTCTACCATTATCTCTTTGTAATTTTTTAGTTTTCCTGCATCTCTTTGTAATTTTATCACATTTAGTATTTTTTCAAAAGAATCAGTTCTATAATTGTCGTTTTTATCTTTATTTTGAATAGCCCAAACTAATTTTGAAAAGATGTCTGTAAAAGTTAATAAATAATTACATGCTTTATTTTATAATTCCATCAACTTACCATAAGCTTTTTCGACTGTACCATCTATCCATCGTGCATTTACTGTAAAAATATATAATTTTTATTTAAATAATTTACTCATTGGTTGCTGTAAACCAATAATAATGTGTTCACGAATACTTAAATTACCTAAAAAAAATTTTAAATGGCTACAAATAAATGCGTTAAAATTTTGTACACTTTTGCTAGAATACACTACTGTTTCCTAAACAGTTTGGTAATTAATTTAGGTTATTTCCTCGAAATGTAACAAAAACAAATTCTTATAATAATAAGTCCCAACATGATCAGATGTACCTACGTTTACTATTGCACATTCTAAATTTTTTGTCTTAGCAGCAAATTCATGTCATAAAAACGCTGCAAAAATATTTAATTTTTAATAGTTTACCTATATCTTCTATGTAAAATTTAGATAACAGATTGTTATCTTTTCTAATTATAACTTTCAATCTTTTATTAGCTTTTTAATCGCTATCCAGTGTTTTTTAATTGCTTGAATATTTCTTTTTTGTACTCTAATTCATTATCAGCTATTTTCTTGTTTATAACAGCATTTTCAATTGATGCAGCTGCTGAAGAATCACCTAAAATATGGTAGATGTGACAACATTAATGACAAAAATCCACCATTCTGTTCTTTTCTATTTTTTCAATAAATATTTAATAATTTTTTCAGAATAAGCTACCAATTAAGTAAGCAAAGATCCAACAGTTCTTTGTCTTTTCTGTGCAACCATCAAAAATGGTTGAGCGCTATTAAATTGTTCATTAATTTAATTTGAGTTTAGTTCTATATGGTTTCATTTCTCAATTTGGAAGTTAAGTGTAATCAATTCAACAATTATTCATTGATATACGTTAATAACTATTAAAGAATTTGAATAATCCCCCAACCGATTTTATCTAAATCAATTCCCAATTCCTCATTTTCTTCTTCATACAATTGAGGCGTCTGAAACGTAAGTTCTTTCCTTTGCAGCTAACGGAAGTTTTTTACCAGGTTCATGTCTTTTTCTAATTCTTTATAACCTCTATAAAATATCTTGACTTTACATGCTTCATTCTTTATCTACACATGCTAATTTTTCATTTACATTTGTTCCAAAGCCACACCAATTATAGCCACGTAAATGCATTGAAAGTGGTAAATTATTAACTGCATCATTAACTAATACTTTCCTTTATTCACTTTCACCAAATATATGTCTTACTTTATACAAAGTTATAAAAATAATATATTTCGTTTATGATTGTCAAATATAAAACTATTTAATTTATTAACAAACCTTACCTTATTACAAATTTTTTATTATAATAATTTTTATTACCAGCTAATTCTTCACCATGGATTACTGCTAATCAGTTAATTAATATACAAACACCATGCATGCAGATATATTCAACTGGTTTTACTGATTTTTTTTATTAAATCTTCTTCAACATAATTAAATGAATTGTTAAGATTTCATTGTTAAGAACTAGGAAAATATTCTCCTGCAATTTGTTTTACAAAATTATTTTATTTATTTCCTTTACTTGATTTAATTACATTTTGAATGTTATCAGAATATGTGGCATTTGAATCAACTGAATTTCTAACATAATTATTAGAAGTGAATTCTATACCTAAATCATTCAAAGTAATCTGTTTTTTTAGTTAAAAAAGTCTTTTTCCATAAGTATCTTCATATTTTTTCACTAATGTTTATTTTAGTACCATTTACTTCAGCTGCATACTTACCAATATATTACCAATAGAGTACCAACACGTTTACATCCAGAAACAGTAACTTCGCTATGATTGATAAATTTTAACTTCGTTTTTTAATGCCTTTGTCTTTTTATTTTATTCTGTCTTCGATTTCTTCTTCATATATATTCAATCAATCAATTATTTTTTAGTTACTTAATGTAATCTTCTTTGTCACTATAATAATACTTAATTGTTGGGATGTCGTAAAATTCTTCTAAATAAGGTTGATTGTTAGGAACTACATGTTATTCGACTTCTGTATTTTCTTCAGCAGCTTTCAAACAATTTTCATCTAAACCTTAGATTCATTGTTTCGTATTCTGCTCTTGTTCTTTTCCATTTTTGAACTTTTCTTCTAATTGTTCTTGTATGTTTCTATTTTATTTAGCTTTTTTCAACTTATTTGTCATGCTTAGAAAACATTTATTCAGGATAAGAATACAATATTAATTTTTTTCATTTTATGTTCATTATTTATGTTAATCGTTTAAATGTTCAATGTTGTATGTGTAACGTCTTTACTTTTTATCGTTTAATATTGAAAAAATTTTCATTTCTCTGTATTTACCATCATTATGTTTTCTTCTCATATCTTTTGTTATAAAATTCATTTCATCGAACATTACTATATAATTCTATAAAATCTCGTATTTGAAATCACACCCCACCAAATTCATGCAAAATATGATTCAAATTTGTAAATTATTGTCTGATGATTATTAAATAATTAAGTTTATCTCTAACTGTTTTGGAAATTTTTAATAACTTTGTATTGAGCAAAACAATTTATTCCTTTACATCTCTTTCTAGTAAAATGCTTTCTGGCGAAACTAGTTTTCCAAAAATGAAGCTATCGAAAATTACAACTGAGTTATTGTCACATTCATCCAATGGAATAATTTCATCATTACTTTCAATAAAAATGAGTTTTTCTCTTTTTTTGTAAGTCCATTTTTTATCTGTATTTTTAGAATAAACCTACAAATGATTATTTTTTCCAATAACGTTTCTGGTACTAGAATATAATTATCAATAACAAATGTCATATTTGCACAACTACTTGTTCCCATTAGTGAGCATTGAGTATAATTTTTCTCAAGAATTCCTATGTGTGGTTCGCCATCTGTCATTTATTTTACGTAATTTTTATAAATATCAATGAGCAGATTAGTTAATTGAACGATAATTCATCTGTTCTGGAAAAATTAACTGTTCATATAATAGATACTAATAGAAATGTTTCACTAGTTGGTTTTTAGTCTACTTATTTAGTTTCAAATATTACAACGAAAAATGGTAAATTACACACTAATGATAAAATTCCTATTGTCAGAATTTTTTGAAATTTTTGGAAAACTTTATACAATTGGTAAAACATGATACTAACATGAAACAAGATACTAGATGGAGTTGCTTTTGTATGTGATATAAAACTATTTGTAGGTAAAGGAGATTGTATAATCCAAATTTTAGTATTTTATAATCAAATTATGGTGGCTAATGAGAAAGCAATTGTTAATAGTTTTCCTAAACTAATTCTACTTAAGTTGATAAATATATAGTTTAATCTAGCTGATAGAATGTTTGTTAAACATAATGATCATTTTGACAGAAATAATGATATTATTTCCTCATTCAAGCCAAATTTTGAATTTTGAAGACCAAAGATTCATGAACTAAATTATTCTATAAATATTCCATTTTTTAAACTATTCAAAATTTAACGATTACTAAATTTGAGGAAAATGATAATTCATGTATTTCTTTTTAATCAGTTGTGAAAAAATGCGAGAGTAGTAAATTTTACTCATGTCCCGGTAATGAAAAAACAGGAAATAATTTAAATCTCCCTAACAAAGAAACAAAAATTATTATTAATATTGGTGATGAATGGATTCATCCTAATTGTGCACAATTTTATATGACTTTATATGTTATTCACACAGAAGGAACGAAATTTTTGGTATACGATGGCAAATTTAATATTAAACTAATTGATAAGTATGTGTTAAAATCGGTAGATATTATTATATTTAAAAAAGGAAACAATATTTTATCCAGAAAAGAACACCCATTGATTTCCTCCTCGCCTTTTATTCTATTAACTTTGTCTCTATCAAATGAATTAATGATGGAAAGATATATTCTAAACAATGATAAATTAATAACAATCAAAATGAAGTTCTTTATCCATTAGAATTATCTTACCTGTTTTTAAGGCTTCTAAAGAATTCATGTGGAAAGGAGGGTTAACAGTAATTTGCACTTGGCATTCATGATCATATCAAGAAGATCCTTTTTTCCAATAGGTTATTAATAATAAAAGTAAAATGCTTCCAGAACAAAGTAAAATTGTTGTAAGAAATATGGAAGTTCATGTTCCTGTTTTAAATACGAACCAGGATATTCGCTTGAACTAGACGAAAAAAGATTGAAAATCCAAAAATTGCAATTTCTTTCTTTGAACTACAGTTGTTTGAATCTCCTGGATTAAATGGAAAAAGAAATTTTGAACTAGATATTACTAATTATAATGATTGTACTGAATTTGACATACCTTACTTTCTTTTCCTTGTTTTAGAAACCAATTGAAAAAATAATCCGTTAAATGAGTCTTCTTTATTCGATCATGTTAAGTTACAAAACGTTTATATAAAAAATGGAAGAAATTAAGTTTTTCGTCAATAATGATGGATTCTTGAAACCCCCAAATTGTCTGTTACATACTAACTATGCTTTTAGTGGTTTAAAAGCTTTAACTATTATATAACAATATTAATGTAAATCCATTCGGTTTTATTCCAAATTTTCCTATATATGATATCAATATGACTGAAACAATGAATGGTTTAGCTACTCAGAAAACAACTATGAAATTATTTACTTTTCTAACGAAAATATACTTAATGACACAATCAAATTTATTATTATGAGTGGTAAAAAGAATGTAACCCATGACTGACAATATAGAATTTTAACTGAAAATTTTAATTACATTAGTTAATAAAAAATTAAAACATTTTCAGAAAGACAGAAACGATAAAATTTGAAAAAAGTTTGTTTTGATTTTATTTATAAGTAAAATAATTATCTTCTCAAAATTAAAACATTTATCAAACATTATTTTGAGAACCTAGTTTTATATATATAAATAATAGTAAACCAACATGAACATAAATACAAGCATTGAAAATCTAGTAAGTGATCTTTACAGTTTTAGTAATTTTGGTGCAGTAGTGTTCCTAAGTTAGCAGTGCTAAACAAAAAGCTTTCACTATTTCATAGGATGAATTTTTGATAGCTAAATATGTTGAAAATTTTTATTACCTTTAGAAGATATATATAAAGTTACACTTCCATACCATGATACAAAATTTTTTTCAGAGGGCGATGATAAATTAGAGAAAATTGTTGAAGTACATCTTTTTTATCGAGTTAAAACGAAATAAAGTTGCCTTGAATTTGAATAAATCTTAAATTTTTTAATTTTTACGTTTAGTTTTTTGAATATTAAATTTTAATTCAATAAATTTATTTCTTTTATGAAACGATAATGTCGTTTGCAGTTATAGATAAATTTTTAAATGGGGAGAACACCGAAACTAAAATCTTGGTTTTAAACCTGAAAATTTTTAGAAAATTTGCTCTTTGGCCAGAAATCTCATAAATTTACTACCTGTGTCAAATGACCTCTGGGAATTTAGAAATTTCTCATCCGCCTCATGCCCTTCATCCAAATGAATCTCCTATTGAAGGATCTTCTCTTGCCTTTAGTATAGGTACAATAGTTGGTATGATGTATTCTAGAGCAACTTCACTTTCTTTCTATGTTGCCTTGTAATGATCTCTAAGTGTAAGGGACTTCACGCTCCCTGTACTGCAGTAGTTCGAGTAATGAAGATTTTTGTGAGGTAAGTGATTTGTGATAGGTATAGGTTAATGTTATTCAGGGCCATTCTTTTGTAGGGATTATTGAAAGTCAGATTGCATTGCGCTAAAAATATTGTGTGTCAGTTTAAGCACAGTCATGTATAATTGTTCAAAGAGGACGTTTCATATGTCGACCCTTAGCCGAGGATCCCTCACTGGAATCTTCTGATTTTTTTTTCTTGTTGTTTGTGTAATTAGTGTAGCTATTGTTTATTGCTAGCGCGTAATTGTAGAAAGAATCTCCTATGTAGTTGCTTTTTGTTTTGGCATGCATGTAGATTTGCACCAAGTATTTCGCAGCTGTGCTTGCAATTAACTAGATATTATTTTCAGCGCTATGTTAATGTGTTCTCTTATTTTCTGTGTTATTGTGTGAAATATTGTGACAATAATGGCGTGTGAAAAACGTAACACTAGGCTCCAAAGTAAACAGAGAAATGATAGTGACGACGAGCATAACTTACCAGCACCGCTGTGTAATGAATTAACAGACATTCAAAGTAGCAATTTGGTAACTGTGCATAGGGAAATGGAGCGGGCGGCAAATAATGGTGTAGACAGTGAAACAGGTAGTGAACAGGGAAGCATTATCGATCGATCGGTCGGCAACAGGTCGCCTCAGGAATCGGGAATGACAGAACGCAATATTGCAAATACTGTAGACTCAGGTTTTGGGTTCTCACCATTTTCTCAAATGAGTCAAGACACATTTTCCGCTTGTCAAAATGTGAATGTTGCCGGTGCAAATTCACTGCCGAAAAGCACTGAGGAACATGTTTCAAACACCAGTGCATTGTTATTACAATTAATGCAACAAATGGGACAAAAGCTTCAAAAGTTAGATACAATGGAACAAAATCAGAGACAAACACAGCAAAAGCTTCAAAAGTTAGATATAATGGAACAAAATCTTCAAAAGTTAGACACAATGGAACTAAATCTTCAAAAGTTAGACACAATGGAACAACACCAGAGACAAACACAGCAACAGTTAGGCGCAATGGAACAAAATCTTCACACCACGCTTGAACAAACACGTGAAGATTTAACTACTGAGTTACATAAATCGAATCGAAATGTCAAAAAGTCTGGAACGACGTAAAAACACACATTTGTTAGCATTTTCAATCTATTTTTTCGTGTCATGAAAATGCATTACAGAATCACGAAGCAGCCATAAAAGAACTGCAAATTATTGTTCATGAAAATCATGAGACCTTGCAAGCTAAAATTGACTCAGTTGCATCTACCGATTCGGTTAAGCAACTTGCAAAAACTCAGGAAAACTTAATGGACACAGTAGAAAGGCACATGGAGGAAATTAGTTCATTATCAGAGAAAGTAGTTGAACTTTCGGATCAGCTAAATAATTTATCTACGAAGGTAGATGATAATCTGAATGACACAAAACCGGTAGTCTTTAATGACACAGAAGAGTGCGAACAAATTAGGAAATTCAAACAAAATCAGAATCAAATTAATACGCAACACCAAAGAGAAATCCGGGAAGTACAAGACCAGTTGGCACAAGTAATACAAGAATTACATATTTCAGAGGACACTCGCGCCCCAATACGGGAAGAGGGACATAGAAACACGGAACAGCCACAAAATAATAACACAGCGCATTTCGGAAATTATAAACGATATTGGAAAGGTGCACCGAATTTTGAAATGGAACCGCCGAAACGACGTAACAATGACCGACATGCGACTCCCCGACATTATGATTTTGACTATAAGCTGTTCATTACTACACGTAAATTCAAAACATTTAAGAATTCTGGCAACGACATTCATCCACAAGCATGGCTCCATCAATTCTCTCATTGTTTTCCTCCCAACTGGTCGTTAGAACACAGATTAGAATTTATGTGTGGCTACTTAGAGAATGAACCAGCTGTAAGAATGCGATCGGCCATTCACGATTGTTACAGCAAAGGAGAATTTTATCATGCCTTCCACTCAGCATATTGGTCTCAAGCTACGCAAGACCGAGTAAAACATAGCATCATGATGATGAAACACTTTGAACAATCTGAATTTTCCAGTTTTGTCAAATATTTTGAAGACATGTTGCACAAGAATCAGTACCTGTCAAACCCATACAGCCCCTCAGAACTCATCCGCATTTGCTTAATCAAATTACCTGAACATTTACAATATATTATTTTGGCAGGACGTTGCAAAGACGACATTGAAGCTTTTCAGGGACTCTTACAAGAATTAGAAATTGTCACTGATAATCGCGGAACGCGAAAACAGGAACACAAGAATTACAGGTCACATCCGTCGGAATTCCGCGATGAAAGAAATAATAACTGGACACGACGAGGCTATTCTCACAACACAAATCGTGACCAAAACAGACAGCACCCGTATGACAACCACAGAGATAACCATAGAAACAGACAATATGGGAACAAAAACAATTATTATCAAGGGAGACAGAATAACTTCAAACGCAACAGTTCAGCGCGCAGTTACAACTCAGGAAGAAATTCCCTACCACGTGACCGGCAAGAAAGAAACTATGGAATCCACCGACATGACGACAGACGATATAATCGTAACGACAGACCTGAACTGCATCAGAACTGGCGAGCTTCAAACAGGGCAGGGCCTTCTCGACAAGGTGAATTTGTAGAAGTTAGGTCTCCTAATCCCAATAACGACGCGCGCCAACGAAGAGACAGACAATGACTCGCACCGCAGGCAGCCACGTGCGCCGGCTGGGTCAGAGAAAATTAACATAGACGCTAACCTTGAGAAAAATTCCAGTATTCTTTACCGACGTATACCACATGATAATTGCGTTCAAGTTGAAAATCTGAGTACTATGAAGAGTAAAGGATTGCACCACATTTCACATGTAAAACCGTTTATTGAAAGATAATCTGCTTTTTAACTTTGCCTTTGCCATATAACTTTTCACTTTACATTGCTAGTATGCTTTGTCAGACTTAGAATCTGTTAACATGCAACAATGTTTGAAGTTAAATATCCAGTCAAGAACCAAGAGAACTTATTTAAACAGAAATTACGAATGTATTGTTATTGCGAACAGACGACACAGTGTTATTGTGTGTGTACATTCTTGCTTGTTAGTTGCACGATTACCAGTACTGCTAATGAATTTTAATGCTATATTTTGGTTTACTTGAAAATACATTCTGAATTTAAAGTACTTTCAGTGAGATACCAAATGACATAGTTGTTAGTTTATGTGACAGCTACACGATTTTATCACGACGCTACTAATGAGTGGCAATTTGCAATGTTGCTTTTGCGGTGTTTCTGTTTTATATCGGCACAGTTTTCTGTTTTATTCTGGAAAGTAAAACATGTTTTAGCAGTAACTTTTGTGGTATAGCTACAATGAGACAGCCTTTTCTGTAGCACAACAATACGTTACAGTACAGTACTTTCTTCATCACAACAATAAGCGTAATAACTACGATATCTATACAAAGCATTTAACTTTTGTTTATCATGAGGTAAGTACATTGACTTCTGCACAACTTACTTTCAGAGGACGATAACTGCCAGACTTCCACAGAGATTATATTATAACATGACGCACAGTTTAGCGCTACAGTACACGTATTTGAGTGATTAATTTCACACTTAAAACATTTATTTTTTGAGATATTTGAAGTACAATGATACAAGGGTTTTCCGTGATACATTTCATTCCATTGCTGTAACCTGTAACACCTGAGGGTATAATTACATTAATCCTCAGGGGGTACACGCTTACTTTGTGTATCATGTGTTTGGCAAGCACAAGGAGCCCTAGCTAATATGGTATTTGCTTACACAACATTACACATCGGTACCATATTTCTCCAACACATAATTATACAGCTATCTGATCATTTAACTGAGAGAGACAAACTTTTTTGCTACGGCAGTGACAGATGTTTACGTAATTACACCGTTGGATAACTTCACACTTACGAAATTGTATTTTGTCTGTACTTTGTGAACTGTTCATATTTTTTCAGACCCATTGTGATATTATGATAGCTTTGAATGATACATTTGGTATGGGATCATGATTTTTAAAGTATGTGTGAGGTAGATGACACTTTTGACATGAGCAGAGAATTTTTTTAGGTTTTGGAATTATTGAAGGAAGCTACAACGATTTTGAGATTTGGCTGAGGTTTTAAGATGTTATGATGACGATGTGTATTACGCTGTTGCGGTATGTTTATGATCAATAAGCTGATGCTATATGAGGAATTTGATTATGCTATGTATTTATTATGATGGAATATTGAAGAAGTGTCGACGAATATGCATAAGTGTAATAAGGTAAGGAATAATGAGTAGTGGTTAGGGACTCTGACTTGTGAAAAAGGATGTTGGAAACCAAGAATCGTACTTTAAGAGTTATGAAATGTGTGTAAATGCGTGAATGTACCACAATGCCTACGAAAACTTTTTGGACACTGTTATATTTACAGCATTTTGTTTCTACAGATTTGTAACGCAAATTCTAGACCTGTGAAATTTTTTATATGAGACTGTCACTGTAGTGCAAACTGGTGTCATAAATATTTCCATAAGAAAGTTAAGTGACCACCTGCACGTAATGCGTCGTGGGCAGCTGCGCACAGTCGCCTGGAAAAAAGCCATTAGTGTGTGCCTTTTCAGAGGCACAAGTAAAAAAAAAGGAGGGAGGCCATTATCCTCGCTATTGACATTCCTTTGTAGAAAGCATCGCAAATACGACACGCTCAAACTTGAAAACATATCATTATACTGTGGAGCTCTTAATTTATGATATTTACTAAAATGCCTAATGAAATGATGAGAAACATTCACGGCTATTGTCTTGCTAGTTGAGAGAAATGCCATATGGCTTGCTTTATGTATTTATTTACTCATTTTGTTTAATATCTAGTTTCTAGCTGCACTGCAGCATTGGTTAAAATAAAATTTAATAGATGTACTAATATAAATATTTTATGCCTACAGATCCAGTAAATAATTTTATGATCTATTAAAAAAAACGAAGGAACATAAAAAGACATTTCCCATCACAGGAATTGCATACGGAATTTTCTTTTCAACTACTTGGTAATTTCTTTTGTAGAAATAGTTGTGGTGCACCACTTTAATTTCATAGACATTAAGATGTAATTATACATTTCCTTTATCTGCATTGTTGTCTTTAGTGTACTATTTTTTCTGCTTGAGCTTTGTCATGTTTAGATATAAGTTATTGCATTTGCTGCTGCTGTTTGCCAGTCATAGTGCTACTAAATTTCACTTTACATTACTCTGTTAAGCCAGTTTTACTACTGATTTATTTTTCTTGTTGCTGCACATTGGCTCATGTTAGTTGTAATTTTGCATTTTATCTGTTAATTTAGATTTACTGCTGCTTGCTGTGCACTCTGCATTTTTTTATCATTGCTGTTTGTGTTAATTGTTTTGTGCTGCTGCATTACCTCGTCCCTTAGTTTAGCATCTGAGCTTAAGTTAGCTTAAGGTGGGGTAGGATAAGAGAATGTGTTGTGATGAATGGAAAGAAATGCATTGAGAACCTATAAGAAAATGGTCTGGCCAAAAAAGTATTTTGAAAGAGGATATGAACAAAAAAGTAGGGTTTAGGGACAACAGGTTTAGGTAGGATTTTCTTGGAAATAAATGATGAGGTAAGATAGTGGAAAATAAATAATGAGGTAAGAAATATGTGAACATATAAATACAGAAAGCATGCTTGGATAGGATTTTTTTGGTGCAAACAAATGTTGAAGTAAGAGGAAAGATCTATGGAATGAAGTTGTGGATTGGACTGCAGTACCAAATGCTACCCTGAAAACGAACCCTATCCTTCCTTTTGTATTATTCCGCTATGTGTTTATGTATCCTTGTGTATTTGTCTTTTTCCTGTCTTTGTGTGTTTAACTAATAATATTTATCTTGTAGAATTTTTCAAATACTATGTTATTTTCTTTGTAAAGATGTTTAGACTTTATTTATTCCGTTTTGTTTTAATGCTCATGTGTGAAGATGATGTTTCAAAAGTTATTCTGATCTTTTATGTATGTACCCATGTCATAATTCCTGTAACACTGATGTATATGTTATTTCGATTCATTTGTAAAGCTTGTACTACAAATGTTATCTGTATTGTTATGTTCTTTAATGATGTATTTTGTACCTTTGTAATTGTATTCTTATGTTATAAAATTGTAATTGACAACAGTTCATCAAATTAAGTAACTTGTAAGTTACATTTCACTGCACACATTTCTGTTGGTCATAGTATATGGACAGTATGTGAGAAGTTGGGACTGTTAGTCCTTGCACATGTGTTAATAATTCAGCAAGGGACTGGATAACAGCATTGCTGGTTCTGAGGACAATTCCAAAAACTTTGTGAGTGCACAAGTGGTGGTTGTGGACTTGCTATATTATCCGTAAGACTCTTCAATGGTGATTGTGCACCTGCACAGTCACAACAGATGGCTGCTGGCCATCTCTACAAGGACTACAGTGGGTCTGCATCTTTGATGACCCACCAATACCATTATTTCTACAAGGACTGCAGTGGGTCTGCACCTCTGGTGGCCCACCAATACCGTAATCTCTACCAGGACTACAGTGGGTCTGCTCTGTGATGACCTACCTACCAATATTCTTCAAAACGTCGAATGATTTTGCTGTGGGTTTGCTCTGTTGTGGCCCATTACCTGTCAGCATGTCAAGGGTCACCACTGTCTTTCCGTTGGAAGGACAACACTACTTCTTCAAGACTGCGTGGAAATCCACTACTTCTGTGTGCATTGTCTTTTACTGCTCAGACTTTGAGAAAAGAAATGGCAGTTTTACTGTGATAAATGATCACGACTGCCTTTATGGACTGTGAGAAAATTTTAGCTTTTGACCAACATTGTATTAATAAGTGTGTGCATTTGATATCTTTCTTACTGTAATTATGAAAATTTTTTTCAAATATGTATTGGCCAGTGCACAAAACAATTTGTAAAATTTTTTGTGGGCGGCATGGGGGCTATGTAAGTAGGCTGTTTATGTTTTCTTATTGGCAACGTTACGTACCGCTCTGTATGAAAATCACTGGCTGTGCTGTGTGCAGTGTGTGGCTAGTTTGCATTGTTGTCTGCCATTGTAGTGTTGGGCAGCGGCAGCTGGATGTGAGCAGCGCGTAGCATTGCGCAGTTGGAGGTGAGCCGCCAGCAGTGGTCGATGTGGGGAGAGAGATGGCGGAGTTTTGAAATTTGTAACACTGGATGTTATGAACTGCTATGTATAATATGAGTTTTCAACACTATTAAGGTAAATACATTGTTTGTTCTCTATTAAAATCTTTCATTTGCTAACTATGCCTATCAGTAGTTAGTGCCTTCCGTAGTTTGAATCTTTTATTTAGCTGGCAGTAATGGCGCTCGCTGTATTGCAGTAGTTCGAGTAACGAAGATTTTTGTGAGGTAAGTGATTTGTGATAGGTATAGGTTAATGTTAGTCAGGGCCATTCTTTTGTAGGGATTATTGAAAGTTAGATTGCGTTGCGCTAAAAATATTGTGTGTCAGTTTAAGCACAGTCATGTACAATTGTTCAAAGGGGACATTTCAGATGTAAGTCAGAACAATGGACTCGAAATGGCGTCATGAATTATTTTTCAATGAGCCCCCCATTACACATCAAGTTATTGGAGTTAAAATGATATAAAATAGAGAAGCAAAATGCCTTAATGAGGGGGCAATCGCAGTTGATTAGAGATTGGGTTTAACTTACAGATTTCTGGCGACAGGCAGGTCATGCTATTGCTCATTGTTCATTTCTCTAGTATCAGCTACCGCACTTAGTAAAATTCTGTGGAAACCTGCGAAGTAATTATGTCTGGCTGGGAAGGACCTTTTTTGACAGTTAACGTAGAACACTTATTTTACACTTTGTGATAGTTCAGTGAAATGGACGTGTATTTCACAACCTCCTACTAGTCATTGCAGATGTATGACGCATTTTTCGAAATGGGAAATCAGCATACATTGCATCATTTAGATTGCCATCGATAAAATGGGGGCCAATTATTGTTCCTCCCATAATGCTGCACCATCCATTAACCCCCCAAGATCGCTGATGTTCCACTTGTCGCAGCCATCATGGATTTTCTGTTGCCCAATAGTGCATATTATGCCGGTTTACGTTACCACTGTTGGTGAATGACGCTTCGTCGCTAAAGAGAACACATGCAAAAAATCTGTCATCGTCCTGTAATTTCTCTTTTACCCAGTGGCAGAACTGTACACGACGTTCAAAGTCGTCACCATGCAATTCCTGGTGGATAAAAATATGGTATGGTTGCAATCAATGTTGATGTAGCATTCTCAACGTCGACGTTTTTGAGATCCCGATTCTGGTGCAATTTGTCTGCTGCTGATGTGCGAATTAGCCACGACAGCTGCTAAACCACCTACTTGGGCTTCAGCATTTGTTGCAGGTCGTGGTTGACGTTTGATATGTGGTTGAACACTTCCTGTTGCCTTAAATAACGTAACAGTCCGGCGAACGGTCCGGACACTTGGATGATGTCGTCTAGGATACCGAGCAGCATACATAGCACACGCCCATTGGGCATTTTGATCACAATAGCCATACATCAACACGATATCAACCTTTTCCGCCATTGGTAAATGGTCCATTTTAACACGGGTAATGTATCACGAAGCAAATACCGTCTGCACTGGCGGAATGTTTCGTGATACCATGTACTTATATGTTTCTGACTATTACAGCGCCATCTATCTATCACAAAGTGAAAAAAGTGGTCCAACTAAAACATTCATATTTCTTTATGTACTACACAAATATGTAATAAAAATGAGGGTTCCTTTTTTTAAAAAACGCAGTTGATATCCATTTGACCTATGGCAGCGCCATCTAGCAGGCCAACCATAGCGCCATCTGGTTTCCCCCTTCAAGCTAGACAAGCTTCGTTCTTCGTAGTTTTTTCGTTTGACGCTTATTTCGTGAGATATTTGGCCCAGTTATGATCAATGGACCACCCTGTGTATTGACGATACTGAGAATATTTTGAGGTCCATCAATAAGGTCGATCAATACTACTCATCAATACAGGGTGATAATAATTAAAGTTAAACTTTAAAGTCGCTGTAGTAATAACTCCACTGGTCAACATGATGTCAAATTGCAGCGGAGTATCATTGGAGAATGGGGAAAACGTATGGCAGAAGGATAAAAAGTGTGAAAATTGATCAATAGATTGTGCTATATATGTCAGAATACGTAAATGTAAACATCTGTCATGCACACGACCCATTGAAGTTGGTATAAACACGCTGGATACATGGCTTTTCCTGGTTTTGCATCTGTGACTTCCGCCATGTATGTCTGAATGTAGGATCGCGCCCTGCTTGCAAAGATGTATCTCAAGAATGATGACAAAGCACATGTCGCTTTACAGAAGTTCCGGACCCTGAAGGGTTTGAAAAAGGCTTTCGACTAATGACTGCTGTGGGTGTGGAGAAAATGATTCGTTGATGTGCAACCTGATAGAGGGAGGAAACGAATTGATTCGATGCCAGTGGAAGCAGTGGCCACATCAACGCAGGAGGAAACGAGTGGTGGTGAGCAAACGTGTAGTGCATGGAGAATTGCCCAAACATTGGACATAACTGTGAACACGGTGCCTAAAATCCTATGGAACAGCCTTCTTTGTTATCCATTCAAAATTATCCATATGCACAAGATGCTTCCTGTTCACCTGCCAGCATGAGAGACCTTTGCTTTAGATTTTCTCACTTGCATGGAAGTGGACAGTTATTGACTATGGAAGATTTTGTGAACAGACAAAGCCCACTTCCATGTGACATGATATATCAATACACAGTATTGTAGAATATGGGCAATGGAAAATCCACACGCAGATCAACCAGTACCACTTCATCCTGAAAAGGTCACTAGGTGGTGAGGATTTATGGCATCATCTATCATAGGGCCATATTTTTTCGAAGAGGCAAGTGCTTCCGGTCCCAGTTCTGTTACCTGTACGGTCACTGGTAAGCACTATGAATGTCTTTTGTTCAACTACGTTATTCCATCTCTCTAACAGTGTGGATGTGTGGATGGGATCATTTTTCTGCAAGATGCCGCACCTCTGAATATTGTAAATCCAGTTAAGCAACTGCTGGAACGCCATTTCGGAAATGCTAGAAGTATCAGCCGCCATTTCTCCACATCCTGACCATCCTGATCACTTGATCTTAATCCGTGTGACTCCTGGCTGTGGGGCTATCTGAAAGATGTTGTGTTCAGTGTTCCGATTCCAAACTTATCTGCATTGAAGCCACACATTGCGTGAATGTGTCCCTTGAAACACTTCAGTCAGTTGTAGAACATGCTGTTTCTAGATTTCAACTTCTTGTAGAAAATGCTGGACAGCGGTATAGGTAACATGTTTCGCGCCAGTCACATGGAAATTAATAATCCAATTTTATTTTGATTGATGCTTTTTATGCGGTTTTTGGTCTCAGGACAATTAAAAACCGGTGTGATTGATACATTTTATGCAGTTTTTGGCAACAGGACATTTAAAATCCGATGTGATTGATGCTTTTTATGCAGTTTCTGGCCTTAGGACAATTAAAAACCGATGTGAGTGATGCTTTTAATGCGATTGTTGGCCTCAGGACAATTAAAAAACCGATTTTTCCCATTCAATTAGGGTGACCAGACGTCTGGATTAATCTGGACATGACCTCCTTTTAGCTCTTTGTCCGGGGTCCGGGCGGATTTTTACAGTGCCCGACTTTTTTGCAAACTTTAGCGTAATACAGTTAAATTTACAATTCGTCCCGTTCCATTGCTCTTTTCTTAAATACTTTAACTATGGGCACAGCCTTTGTGATAAACACACAAGAAGGCAGTGTTAGTAGGTGACTCCAGGATCGTCGATGTTATCGTTGATCGATCTATAAGCAAATGCAAATATTGATTATTTAAAATTTTCGTTTCGTATCCTCGCTTTGTATTGGCTTGGCTTCCTGTAGTGTATGTGTGATTTGTGAGTCTAATTTTTAACCGAGCGAGATACGTAAAATATTTGGCTATGCATAAACGAAAGTGTCACCACAATCAATATTTTTAATTTAAAATAAAAAATATTGCTCTGGGAATCACCACCTCACCACCAGTAACAATTAACTACTAGTTTTACCGGTAATTCCCGGCAGTCACGTGACTTGTCCAAAGCTGATGGGTGGTATCCTCATCTGCAGTTGACCCTTTTGATTTGTCCTTTTTTTTCTTCCCTTGTCCTCCTTTTTGAAGCTATTTGTCCTCCTTTTTAAACAATTGCATTTGGTCACCCTACATCCGATATGATATGACTTTGCCATGGTGGATGGGCTTATGTTGTTTAATACCTAACAGTATCACACCTGTACACCCATACACACTTTTTAAACTACAGCTTAACGTCAACCCTACACCTTAGACGTTGTTGTATGATTCATTACTTATTTGTAGTCAACCACTATTAAATTGTGATGCTTAAAGCGCCATCTATTACCACATTTTGTAACTATTTTCTTCTGCTGTACGTTTTACCCCTTCTCTGATAATATTCCGTTGCAATTTGACGTCTTTCTGACCAGTGGTGTTATTTCTACAGCTGTTTTGAAGTTTAAATTTAATTATAATCGCCCTGTATTTCTAATATAGACAATACAACAATACGCGCTCTCAGACGATCAATATATTGGCGGTTTGACAATATTATTAAACGTGTGAGGTCCCCTGTATGCACGCATAGAGTAAATTTCTCTGGAGTGAGCACTGCGTTCTGCGCATGTTGTCAACATTAAACCTGGATTGTCACGTGTTTTCGGGACTTCGCTGTGCGTGTGTGCTTTCCGCAGAGTTTGAAGTTTATAATATCAAGAGTTTTTGTTATGTTTTCACCGTTTGTTGACAGTGTAATAGCGATGGTGAATTACTGTTGTTGCTACAGATGCAAAGAAATGTCGTCATACATTAGTCATAGATAGTAATGTCTTCACTTCAAGGCATAGATAATAAAACAGTTCTGTGTTCCGGATAAGTGCTATCATTGTACATTAAAATAATTGAATCTGAATCTAAAAGCGACCGCTTTTTATTCCTTAAATTATTCATCGTTTGATTTAATTTAATTAATTGGTTGTTTCTTATTCAAACGGTACTTAATTTTATTTCTTATGGTACTGAGGTAATTCGGAGTATTAGTTTGATATTGTAGAGCAATTTTTAGTGTCCTATTTTCGTTTATAGGAATGGATTTGTCTGTTGCAATGAATCTTGATGATTTAAAAGAAGCTATGGGGAAAGACATGTTGACCACAATTTGTTCCTTGCAAATGTGTAGCCTAATTGCTGAATATGTCCGATGTCGTGAGTGCGGCGAACATATGCGCCTCACCGGTGTATCATTTCGCCATACTCACGACTTATTTGTATGGAGGTGCAGCAGAGACCGGTTGTGGCGATCTATTAGGAGGGGAACGTGGTTCGAGAAATCTACTCTCGCCCTGAGAGACATAATGAAAATATCACTTACTGTTGGTGTTCAAGATATCCTGTGTGGCTCTGTGTGCATGAATGTCGTGTGAGTAAGCATACGGTAATGGACTGGTACTCGTTTTGTAGGGAACGTTTGTGGGGAATATATGAAATATAGGGGGCCATTGAGGGTGGGGTGTTAGGGGGTTTTATGGTCGAAATCGACGAGTCGCATTTTGGGTAAAGGAAGTACAACAGGGGGAACCTCTGGTGGGTTTATGGGTGTGGAGGGCAGTAGTTTCAGGTCAGCATTGTGACTGTGTAGTGTTCAGAGCAATACCAAATAGAAGTAAGGAAGTTTTGGTTAGGTTAATTGAAGATCAGGTTCCAGAGGGGTCTATTGTTATATCAGATGGGTTTTCTTCATATAGGGATTTAGGGGATAGGGGTTATCAACATCTTGTAGTAAACCACAACATTGAATTTAGATCATTATCCACAGGCGCCTGCACTAACAGTATTGTGGGGTACTGGTCAGCGGTGAAATCTCTTATAGGGAAAGGGAAACGTCAGATTTCGATACTTCAAAGCCACCAAGATGGGTATTCGTGGAGACAATGTATTCCGCGGACATATTGCCAGTTTAAATGTTTTATTAAACATGTTGGCAAAATGTATCGTCCCAAACATCTCAGCTAATTTCACAGCGGGGAGGGGGGGGGGGGGGTTGGAGTGGAGTTAGTGAATGAGTGTGTGTGTGTGTGTGTATGTGTGTGTGTGTGTGTGTGTGTTGGAGAGGGAGAGAGAGAGGTTTCGTAATGTTGCGTTTGTTGAGAGTGTAGGTATGTGGTTTTTACTGTATTTATAGGCGAGCTTCGGTTATTCTTCGATATTTCCGTGTGGTAAGTTCACTTTTCCATTTGCTTCTTTCACTGTATTTCACTATTTTGACACATTTCACTGTTTTATTCCACCAACATGTGTATTTTTCGTGTTGTGAGTATGTAATAGAAATGTCTCAGATGTCGATCTTCTTTCGTTTCCCAGCTCTAATATCAGTACAACATTTTCGAATGTGTACTTGCTATATTAAAGGCGAAACCCCCCGACACAACTAAAATTTGTATCCCGTCCTTCACTTCGCCTTTACACTGACACTGTATATGTCAATTGGCGAGCAAGATACAAATGTTGCGCATAGCCACATAGCTCAAGTAACGAATGGGATGCTATTAGCGTCCCATAGTGAAGTACAGGATACAAATTGTACATGTGTCGTCTTCTTGTCTCCGTGTAGTTCAGTTGAGGTACAGGTTGCAAATGTAACGTACATCTACTTCCACTTTTAGTTACCAGTGTACATATATAGAGGTTAGCGGAAATCTGGTATACATATATTACATACCTAGGTCCTTCTGTCATCAGTAGTACTGATATGTACATAAGAAAAGACTCTTAGTAATTGCGGAGACGAAATAAACAACACATCTACAATCTGTATTCTGTGTTCCATTTAGGGTTTACCTAAGCGGAGGATACATCGTACAAGTGAAGAGCAGGCAGTAATGCTAGTGAAAAGGAAGAAATCGACTTAGACAAACTCGTGTTCCGTACTGTACTTAAGAAACACAATTCGAATGAGCTTTTAATTTGTGTCCGGTGTTTCATTTACGGTTTAGTGAAGCGGGGGATACATAGTTCAAGTGAACAACAGGACAGCAATGCTAGTTAAAACTAAGAAATCGAAGTACGCTTAACTTGTATCCGTAACTGCACTTAAGCAATACAGTTCGAAAGAGTTTCGAAATACCATTGACATACATGTAACGTGATGTATTCTTTGCTAGTAATATATTTCATTCATTTCTTTCCATTGTATTTTGCGGAGAAATACTAAGATACAAACACGCGATATCGTTGACGCGAAAATACTATTGGCCCTTAAATATGTGAAGTACAGTTTTTCTCTCTTGGATTCCTTTGTTTCTGAACATTCTTCGCAGCTCTTTCATGTTTGTAATACATGCTCTCTGGCCAATTCTGACGTCATTGGTCAAAGCTGACGGGTTGTATCCCCTGCTAAACTTGACCCGTAATTTTTCATGGGTACTTTGTTTAAAAATTTCGAGGCGCATTATAATTAAGGCCTGAGTCTGTAGACCTATTTTTCTAAGATTTTATGACTATATAATAGATATTACGACTCGTACAAAAGCTTACAAACAGTCGCTTCCTCTCGTAAATTTGCCAGTGGAACAGGAAAGGGAATGGTTAGTTGTTTCAGCAAATACTATCCTCCGTGCATTTATTAGTGACTTGTCGGTTATGTATATAAATTTGAAATATGGGAGACAGATAAATTCAATAGAGTGGGAGTCTGTAATTGTCTTCGTATAATATGTGTCCAAACATTTTTGTTTACTATAAAGCTACAGTAGGAGACCATGTCAAGTATGTCTAGGACATGGAGAGTGATTATGTGTGATTTATATTTTAGTTTCCCGAACAACGAGTAAAGATGTGGCTCCAGAAAATAAGAAGGAGTAATTTTGTCCCCACAAAATATTCCAAAGTATGTTCAAAACACTTTGAAGAGGAATGTTTAGACAGAGAAAAATTTGGATGTGTGTGGCAGAAGATAGATGCTATACCAACTATTTTTAATTTTCCACAACACCTACTACCAATTTCTGCATTCAGCTTACATACATTTTCTACACAAATCAAATAAACACAATAGTGTAGCTAATCAAAGTGCACATTCATCTTCTTTGGTGTATTTTGCCTTCAATTTATTTTTTTCACCATTTGATTAAGAAGCGTAAAATATAAGTAAACACGTCCCCAAACTATTTCATTTATGTCACTTTCCACTTCCCGTAATGGTGATATATGGGGTGACTGTTACATGACCAACTGTATTTGCTTTACAGTACATTTATTCTCAGATCGCCTTGTTTCCTCCTTCTTACTCAGTCTATTATTTATTTAATAAACTGGGAGCAAGTACGTAAAATGCGTTTTAGATCGCAAAAACGAGAAAGTAAATACGTAGAAATAGCAGAAAAAAAGGACTAATTAGTAGGGATATAATCATTAATGTGTGGCAAATTCGGTGTTTTTCGGACACTTGCGGAAACTGCTTGTGACGGGTTCTAGTGCGCATTCATTCATGTGATTCTAAAATCAGTCGCTAGACTGAAATACTAGCGTACTGTCACGTCGTTTTGCAAGACTATCACTGCAAAAATGTACGTCAGGCTCTGTAATACTATAAAGTGCCGTTTCATATCGAGAACTACCAAAAATCGAGTGCATCTGAACTGTGACACCTATCGCAATGAAGCATAATGCAAAATCACTTGCCCTGAAAAGTTACGTAGCTTGTTTATTCCCGGTATCAAATGGATACTGTTAAAATGTCTGCTCAACATATATAAATAATCCACGACACGTACGAAAAGAATCCTTCTGTACTAGGGATGTAGTGACATTCTAAATATACGGACAAACACACGACGTCCAGAAAACACGTGACCATGCCGGCAATGCAAGCCGGCGATGTATGTTGACAACACAGAATCTGTTCTGCCCATGTGAATACTCACTCCAGAGATATTTACTCTATGTATGCACGCCAGTATTCGGATTGTGTCAACTTTGGCTACGCGCGACATCTATGATTTCGTGTGTTATCATTGGTCGATGCGAAAGATGGGATGTATGATGTCAATTTAAATGTTAGAAATTGCGATTTTTGTATTTGAACTTCGTCGGAAATGTTCCGTTTCTACATTTAAATACAATTGTATCAAAAACTGTGTATTCACGCAGCTGTTGTCATGTAAAGCTTGATGGGAGTCACCATTGAAGCACATTGGTCTATTGCGAATTTTGATAGGTACTTCGCTAATTATCTTCGGCTGTGTGACTTTTTGTTGCTGCACTGCAGATTAACAGGCTTGTATTGAGTTGTAATTTCTCCCCGATTTGTAAAACCGGGGTGCTCTTTTGCGTAAAAAATTGAGCACTTGCAAGTAACCAGACGGTCACACATGCAGAAACATATCGTACACTATGTAGGATGTGAAAGTTACAGAATTTTTATGTTAATCACTCGTAAGCTTGTATATGCGAATGTTTATCGAAACATAAAATATTTGCTGCCAGCTCTAATTTATTTACTTCTAGTGAAATGTTTGCAGTTTAATACCGCTTTGAAAAAAGATTACAGATAAATTAGTTTATGGAAATTCACTAGCAATTTATTAGTTAACGACGTTGCTGACGGATTTAACCGGGCAGGACATGGAGTGTGTTTACTAACATCCGCCGTTAATGGAATCTAAAACTCTGTTGCAAAACTCCTTGTCTCGAGTTTTAGATGTATGCAATGAGGATACATTCTTCTATTATCGCCAGGCAGTCGCTTCTGCGCTCCCCAGACAATTGTCTACATAAGGCTTGTCATCTTTTATGTTAATAAGTGATTTTTAGGCACGTTTTTGGTGTTTTATTCTCCCCCAACAGGGAAATATTTATTTGTTCAGGAGCCTCAAATTCAGATAGAAAATAGATAGAGACAAAGTTGATGGGCTCAAGAACCCACGGTCAAAATCTTTTTAAACTACCTGTTCGCATGATTAGTCTTTCCACAGTAAAATGCTGTTATGATTTTACGTGTGCAGTAAGCTGGTGCAAAAGAGATTTTTTTTCATGTGTTAGCAAATTTTATTCTCTTGGACAATATTGAGTCGTCTGTTTATTCATTAATCCATCCAGAGATCATCTCGAGTGTTCTAGGATTTGTCATTATAGTACAATGAAAATAAAATGCTCATCATATACACACACATTGAATAAACAAGTATGTTTTTATGAGGTGGTTGGCCATGGCCTTGGTGTAGGAGCACCCTGGCATTTGTGTGAAATGATTTAGGAAGACCTTAATTTGAATGGCATGACAGAATCTCCGTCCTCCCGAATGTGAGATCAGTGTCACAACTGCACATCATTCAGTTGGTCGCCATTGAGTTGTGTTCCTTGATTTATACACAATTTGATCCAGATAACTTGCAAAACGTACTTTTGTATTGCATCACTGCACACGCTAAGGACTCCTGCAACTGACTCTTGGACCACAAACATGGTACTATTCTTGCACTCCCTCCGGTCTGTTCAGGAAACTGACTCCAGGCCTATAAGTGTACAACTATGCCCCATGCTCATCTACATATCCTCCCCTCATTCCACGTGAAAAGCTGAGTCAGTATTCCCCCATTGGGAGTGAGATTCTGAGCTTGGGAGAAAGACAAGATATTACTGTAATGGACTATAGTTATCAATTGGCACATGATTTTCTTGTAAAAGCATTACATTGTGATACTGTATGGCAGAGTGACAGGGTGTTGTATTTGTCACCTTTCATTATTAACCACTACTCTCAGTAAATCTGTAATTGTGTAATATGCATTATTTATGGAGAAAGTTTCAGCTGCATTTTTGAACAGATCTATTGTTGTAATTCTTTTCCTCTCCTTGGCCAATTTGTTATACAATTTTATTCCATGGCAAAAAATGCTGTTTTGATTCCCCCCCCCCCCCCCCCCTCCCCTTGGTAAATTTAAGTCAGAACTAGCTGTATCTCCATAATTATCTATAAAGCTATTAGTGGAGTATTTTGTAGGCCTATTGTCTTTCTGATGTCCATGACAGGTTGGTAGATGTACTGGCTTGGTGCAGTAAGTAAAGGATACCCAGTTCTTTAAGGGGACTAGACCCTGCCTATCTAACCCATGTTAATTTAGGCAAGTATTTGACCCATTTCTGAAAAAAATTATGTGGTGCAGGACCTTAATATTTTTACTATATGTTACATGATGCTAATAGAGTCAAATGTACTAAAATCTATTTTATCAGTTTTATAGTTTTTAAGAAATACTTCTTTAAAATTTATTAACAAAAATATTAAGTTTTTTTCTGCAGAAAATATTTTTTGTGAACTTCCTAAATTGGGAATATTAATGAATGTAGGACCACAGGTGGCTTTTTATGTTATGTAGAGTTTCTGAAAATTTCATTCATTTATCTATGATATATGATATATTCTGATATAATGGGGCATATGTACTGGAAATTTTAGTTTGCAAGAAATTGAGGGTCGACAGAAGCGTCCGATCCAACGCGTCGGCTTTGACCCGTGACGTAAGGGTGTTGTCGTGTGTGACGTCATGTAGGGGATATAAAGATCTAAAATAAGTGCAGAAAAGTGGACGTGGCACATAAACACTCGTGGTAGGAAATTGCTCTTTAAATGCTATAAAAATTGTTTTTCAGCAAAATCCTTTTCAGAGTACTTAAATAAAACCTTAATCTATCAAAATGTGATGGAAACCAAAAATAATTTTTTTTTTTTACCTGAACCTCGGCGTGGTCCCCTTAAGTAGTTCTTTAAATTAGTCCAACTACTACTTCTAGTTATTATTCTTATGGCTCTTTTCCACCATTTAAAATGGTTTCCATTTAATTCCCAGAAAAAAAAGCATCATCTTTTCTAGCTAAATGTAATAAAACCAGATATAAGGAATTTATTACGGATTATAAGTAATGGAAGCAGTGCATAGTTCATTTGCATAATTTGTAAACTGAGCATTGTAAAGCACTCTTCTTGGGTGATACTGTAACTTCATCATGTTGTGACCCTATTTGGTTAAGAAACCACAGCCAAGAAATGCTGAACTTGCATGCAAATTCAAATTCCTAATGTACCCTAGACAGTTAGGCTCTGTGGATTGAATGATGACAATCCATCGAGGGGGAATTCTGTTCAAATTGTGTTGTGTACCACACACACACACACACACACACACACACACACACACACACACACACACACACACACACACACACACACCACTGCGCCATCTGGGACAGAACATTACTGGGACTGCACGAACTATCTCGGCATGCCTCATGGCGAATCCACATTCCCATTGAGCGCCACCTATCTGCATTCCCTGTCCATTTCCTCCATGTTCACCCTCAGAGATTCCCAGAGGAGGCCAGACAAATTTGTGCATCCATACTCAAGAAGGTACGTCCATTCCCCAGCTAGGCTAGTGAAATTATATGAATGTGTAGCATCTGTCCTCTGCAGTGATTAACACACTGTCTAGTAAGCAGGAGATCTTGGGTTTGGATCCTGGTCTGGTACACATTTTCACTCATCACCACTGGTTCCACATAATGTCCCAATGCAGCTGATAGCAGTGATCCTCTCTTTGCCTTTCCTTTCTTACCCTCTCCACCTCCTCCAATTTACATGTAGTGTATAATAGCTGCGGGTTCTGTGCAGTGTCTGCTCTTTTGGACATATCCAAAAGAACAGATACCACTCATTCATATAATTTGAAAAGCCTAACTGCGTAGTTGATCCACCTTCTTCAGTCAGAATGCACAAATACATTCTACCTCCTGTGGGAATCTCAGCGGGCAAATATGAAGGAAATGGACAGGGACAGCAGATAGGTGGCGCTCGATGGAAATGTGCATCTCCCGTGAAATGTGCCGAGATAGCCTGTGCAGTTGCAATAATGCTGTGTCCTGGATCGTGCAGTGGTTAATGCACCTGCCTGGTAAGCAGGAAATCCTGGGTTCGAATCACGATCTGGTCCATATTTTCACCTGTCGCCCATGGTTCTGCATAATGTCCTGATGCTGCTGACAGCAGTGGTCCCATCCCCTCTCCTCCATACCCTTTCCTTTCTTCCCCTCTCCACCTTGTCTTGTCGTATAAAACTACATAGAACAGATGATATTCGAGTCTACTTATGATGAAAATGTGTGGGATAAAATAGCAACAGCTCTTTGAGGACTCCCAAATTAAAATGGTATCAGTGACCATTATGCAGCTGTAGCAACAATGATAACCAAAGTACAAAGCGCAACTATTACTTTACAAGTATTTATTTCTTTAGTGAACTAGATATGAGACAGTAGTAGCATATCTCAGTGAGGAACTTGAAACTTATCTCTGGGCTGGAGCATCCAGAAGAGCTGTGGCTCAAGTAAAAAAGGGTAGTTGACCATTCATGTCGTAGATATGTACACAATAGAAAAGTTTATAATGAGAGGGCCCTTCCATGGTATACAGTTCCTGTAAAGTAAAATCTTACAAAGAAACAAGGCCTATTGCATATTAGGTGTAAAATCATACGGCTATCGATAGTGTGATGATGTATGAAACATGTTTGGCTATCAAGAAGTCACTGAATTGTGCCTTCAAAAACTATGGTGGTAGAATATTATCAACAGATTTCTCACAAAATCTGGTGAAATTCTGGTCTTAGGTGAAAGCTGTTAGTGACTCCAAAGTTAGTAACCAGACACTAATGATCGAAAAAGAGAAACTAGGATTTATCTTTGCACTACTGAAAAGATGAGTGAGTAGATATTAGTGTGAATGGCATTGAGAAAGAGCTGAATTTGTTTAACTTGAAAAAAAGTTCCAGGACATGATGAAATACTGAATTTGGAGCTGCGTTAGGCCCTCTTATAACAATAATAAGGTGTGGATCCTTTGAACAAAAAACTGTGCCCAGTTGCTGGGACAATGCGCTCTTGTTTTACCTATCTACAAGAAACATGGCAGAAGTGATCCACAAAGCTGCTGTCCAGTATCCATCCATTTCTTGTAGAATTTTAGAAAATATTCTTAGTTCAAATGTAATGAAGTACCCCCAACAAAATGGCCTCTTTCCTCACGTGACATCCTGGTAGCTGGTAGATACATGCAATATTTCTTGACTTCTGAAAAGTGTTAGAATTGGAACCACAACTGTCGCTTGTGAGCCGGCCGGTATGGCTGAGCGGTTCTAGGCGCTTCAGTCTGGAACCGTGTGACCGCTACAGTCGCAGGTTCGAATCGTGCCTTGGGCATGGATGTGTGTGATGTCCTTAGGTTAGCTAGGTTTAAATAGTTCTAAGTTATAAGGGACCAATGACCTCAGCTGTTAAATCCCATAATGCTCAGAGCCATTTGAACTATTTTTTTTGTCACTTGTTCTTGTTATTGAAAGTACAGTCATGTTGGGTGTCAGGTGAAAATTACAACTGACTTGAGAATTTCTTGTTAGGGAGGAAACGTCAAATTATTGTGGATGGAATTATTGACAGATGTAGAAGTACCTTCATGTGTGACCCAGGGAAGTGTGTTGGAACCCTTTCTGTTCATGCTATATGGTAATGCCACTGCAGATAATAATAGTAACCTCAGATTATGCAGTTATCTATAATGAAATATTGTCTGAAGAAAAGATGCACAAATAATTTGATAAGATTTCCAAGTGGTTCAAAGACTGACAGCTTGCTTTAAATATTCAGATATGAAAAATTGTGCATTTCACAAAATAAAAAATAAAAAAAATAGTATCCTACGCAGTTTGTCCCAGCTCTGTTAGGATGCTTGTGTAAAATCCCAAACCGCAGTTTCCCCCTGTGGGCTCAAGGGTTAGAATAGGCCTGAGGTATTTCTGCCTGTCGTAAAAGGCGACTAAAAGGAGTCTCGCAGCTTTTGGCCTTTATGTGATGGTCCACTGTAGGGTTTGACCTCCATTTTTCAAAATTTTCCTGAAGAGCGAGCGAATTGGGGAAGGGTGCCTTACATGGTGCATCATGTCCATTGTGCATTGAGATCTTTAGCCCACTTTCTCGTTGTGGCATTGCAGTCCCGATCATCCTCCATCTGTTAAGTGAGGACACCTTGGATGCATTTTCCTCCAACCACTATGCAGTGTTGTTTTCTGTGCTGACAAGGACCATGGAATTCTTTGCGCCTCGTATCCAGCATGGTAGCCAGTCCGTTGTGGTGGGCCGCCATGTACCCTGTTGGTTGTAGCCCCCTGACAACATAGGGATCGCTCTGCTGATGCCTGCACCATTAACTCCCCATGTATGCCATAGAGTAGATGCCCATCTCCATGACCTTTGCTGCAGCTGGGTGGCGCCCCTGGTCGGAGTGGGTGGCATCACGGCGGATGACACGCGATGAAGCATAGTACATCATCTCTTGATGGTGGTCAAATACCAGCAGTCTCTAAGCACTCACGGGCTCAGTTCAATGCACAGAAGTACGACCTCAAATCGTTCCCCTCCCTGGCCACACCATGGGAGGAACGTCAGGCTAAGGATGGCAGCAGCTCTTATTTGCCCCGGTACCTCATATGTTCGAGACTGTGAAGCCTCAGTTTTTTGTTGGGCATTTAGAGGACAAGTCTGGGGAGGTGGAGGGTTTGTCCAAAATGAGATCTGAGTCGGTCTTGATCAAAACAGCATCATCTGCCTAGTCACAGGCGTTACTCACTTGTGACAAGCTGGGGAATGCTTCTGTAACCATCAAGCCCCATAAGAGCTTAAATATGGTCCAGGGTATCATATTTCACAGGGACCTTCTTTTGCAGTCTGGCGATGAGCTGTGCGCCAATTTAGAACTGCAAGGTGTATGTTTTGCTTGGCATGTCCACCGGGGGCTGAGGGATAATCAGGTCCCCACCGGTGCCTTCATCTTGGCCTTTGAGGGTGATACATTGCCCGAGAAGGTCAAGGTGATGGTCTATTGCTGTAATGTAACACTCTATATCCCTCCCTCGATGTGGTGCTTTAAATGCTGTAAGTTCGGTCATATGTCTTCCCCCTGTACTTCCAGCGTCACATGTCGAGATTGTGGATGCACGTCACATCCCAATACTCCCTGTGTGCTGCCTCCTATCTGTGTCAACTGTGCGCTGTGCTTGCCAGACTGCAGGATTCTCCAGAAAGAAAGGAAAACCATGGAGTACAAGACCCTGGACCAATTGAACTACACTGAGGCTAAGAGGAAATCTGAACGCCTACACCCTGTATGCATGACATCGTCTTACATAGTCTCTACAACAGTTGTAGCCACATCAGCTCTGCCAACCCCAGAACCTCTCAGAGCCAGAAGACTACACCTGCCCCCTTGATGGTGGGGGGCATTTCCCTCCATGTTGATCCTGCACCACCTACTTCAGGAGCAACAGTCCCTCAACCATTGGGGGCGTCTGTCCCCACTTCTAAGTCGGAGAAGCGTACAACTTCTTCGGCTGCTCTTGCTAGGAAGGGGTCCCTTGAGTCACTCCCTTCCCAGGTTTCTGCTAGTGGGAAAGATGACACCCGCCAGTGGCTGAAGAGTCCAAAAGCAGCTGGTCTTAGAGCTTCATGCTCATCCTCAGTCCCAGAGACTGACTCAGTGAAGTCCTCCCAGCCAGGGAAACACAAAGAACAGTGAGAGAAATCCAACCTCCAAGCTTGTGTCTGCTGATGAGGCGGATATTGTAGCATCAGCTGAGGACCTAGATCTCGCTGGACCCTCAGACAAAATGGATATAGACTGTTCAGGCAAAAAGTCGGTGGCAGCAGGTGACCCTGAGGTGTAAACTTCAATGAATGCTCAATGCCTTCCCAGTCTCACGATGACGTCATCCTCCAGTGAAACTGCGGTGGTTTTTTCCACCATCTGGCTGAGCTACAGCAACTGCTAAGCTTTACACCTGCTTTCTACATCGCCCTCCAGGAAACCTGGTTCCCGGCAATGTGGACAAGACCCCTGCCCTCCATGGCTATAACGGATACTACAGGAACCGTAGTGACTGTAATCGAGTGTCAGGTGGAGTTTGCGTTTATGTCCTAAACTCAGTCCGTAGTGAACCTGTGCCCCTTCAAACCGCTCGTGAAGCCATGGCTGTTAGAATAAGGATGACACAGGAGATGACTGTCTACAATGTACATCTTCCTCCAGATGGTGCAGTGTCCCTGAATGTATTAACTGCACTGATTGAGCTTACTCGGCCATTGATTTATCAATTTGCAGCCCAGGACTTCTAACATCTATCTACCGGAGAGCACATGACAACCCAAGGCAGACTGGGGAACTTTCACATCTGCTGTCACCATTGAATCTCCCCCACACGGGAACATTGATGTGATGGTTGAGCAGGTGACTACGACAATCGTTTCTGTGGTAGAAAACATGATCCCACACTCTTTAGGGTGCCCCCAGCGAAAGACAGTCCCTTGGTGGTCGCCGGAAGTCACTGAAGCAATTAAGGAGCGTCGGCAACTCTACAGTGGCATAAGCGGCCCTGGAGCACCTCATAGCCTTTAAACGGCTCCGTGCTCACATTCGCCAACTTATCAAATGACCGAAGCAGGAGTATTGGATGAGATATGTCTCGACCATTGGGTGCCATACGCCACGTTCAGAAGTCTGGGCAAAGATCTAATGTGTTTTTGAGTGCCAGACCTGAACAGATGTGCCCAGTGTTAACATAAAAGGCGTGTTATCTCGACGCAATTGCGATTGCCGAGCACTTTGCCAAGCACTTTGCTGAGCACTATGCTCGACCCTCTGCATCAGAGAATTACCCCCCAGCCTTTCACACTCTCAAACGGCAGCTGGAAGGTAAAGTCCTCTCGTTCACTACACGCCACAGTGAATCCTATAACACCCCATTTACAGAGTGGGAGCTCCTCAGTGCCCTTGCACATTGCCCCGACAAAGCTCCTGGGCCAGCTCAGATCAACAGTCAGATGATGAAACATCTCTCATCTGACTACGAGCGACATCTCCCATCATCTTCAACCGGATCTGGTGCGATGGCATCTTTCATCACAGTGGTGGGAGAGCACCATTATTTTGGTGCTCAAACCTGGTAAAAACCTGCTTGATGTGGACAGCTATCGGCCCATCAGCCTTGCCAACGTTCTTTGTAAGCTGCTGGAACGTATGGTGTGTCGGCATTTGGATTGGGTCCTGGAGTCACATGGCCTACTGCCTCCAGGTCAGGGCGGCTTCCGCCAGGGGCATTCTATCACTGGTAATCTTGTGTCCAGAGAGTCTGCCATCTGAACAGCCTTTTCCAGATGCCAACAACTGGTTGCTGTCTTTTTTGATTTACGAAAGGTGTATGACACCACCTGGCGACATAATATCCTTGCCACATTATACGAGTGGGATCTCCGAGGCCCGCTCCCGATTTTTATCCAGAATTTCCTGCCACTTCGTACTTTGTGTCCAAGTTGGCTGTTCATCTCCCTCATCGGCAGCACAGGTCAGAGCTTCCAATTGCAGTTCGTGTCTGATCCCTTCTTTCTGAGCTGGAGTCCTTGCCTGTACCACCTATACTTGTCCATTCACATAAACCTCCTTGTGTACACTTAGGCTGTGGCTTTGCCTGGACCTTTCGCATGGCCCTAAGGACTCAATTAACCCCATTGCTCTCCGCTGCCACTTCCTCTCGATTCTTGACATGTACCGAGGCCACGAAGTGGTTTACACCTACAGCTCGATGGCTGATGGTCACGTCGGCTTTGCGTATGTCCATGGAGGATGTATTGAACAGCACTCCCTGTCCGATGGCTGCAGTCTTTTCACTGCCGAGCTGGTGGCTATATCACATGTTCTTGAGCACTCCGTTCATGCCCTGGGGAGTCATTTCTTCTGTGTACTGACTCCTTGAGCAGCCTACAAGCTATCAACCAGTGCTACTCACATCAGCCTTTGGTAGCGACCACCCAGGAGTCCATCTATGCCCTGGAATGGTCCGGACATTCAGTGGTGTGTTTGTCTGGACCCCAGGTCATGCCGGAATCCCAAGCAACACACTTGTGGACAGGCTGGCCAAACATGCTACATGGAGATCGGCTTCTCTGCAACTGACCTGCATTCGGTACTACGCTGCAAGGTTTTGTGGCTTTGGGAGATGAAACAGCATAACGTCAGCATTCACAACAAACTGTGTGCCGTTAAGGAAACTACATATGTGTGGCAGTTCTCCATGTGAGCCTCTCGCAGGGGCTCTGTGGTTCTCTGCCGGTTCCGCATTGGCCACGCATGGGTGACATGGCTACCTCCTGTGCTGTGATGGCCCATCTCAGTGTCAGTGCAGCACCCAGCTGACAGTGGCCCATATCTTGGTGAGCTGTCCTTCTTTGGCTGCCCTGCGATGGACTCTTCAGTTACCGGACTCGTTGCCATTAATTGCAGCTGACAATGCCTCATTGGCTAATTTAGTTTTACGTTTTATATGTGATGGTGGGTTTTATCATTCTATATAAGTTTAAGTGCATGTCCATTGTCCCTTTGTGTTCTCCACTCTAATGCTTTTAAGGTGGATGTTTTTAATGTGTCGCAGAGTGGCTAGCTTTTCCTTTTTTATTCTCATTGTCAGCCAGCCATGGTCATCTGCTCTCTTGTTTTTACCCCTTCTTCCTGTTTCTTGCTTCTCTCTGTGGTTTCGTTTTCCTGTTTTGTGCATAGTAGTGTTGGTTGTCCTTCTTCTGGTTCTTCCTTTCTCCTGTAATTGTGCTGTATGTCTCCTTTCTTTTCTCCTTTCTCGTTGTGTAATTATTTTGCTGGGAACAAGGGACTGATGACTGTGCAGTTTGGTCCCTTCCCCCTCCCCCCCTCTTTTAAACTAACCAACCAACCAACCAAACTGCAATGCTATCTTGTAGTGAGTTGCACCATTATGTTCTTTGAAGTTTCAGAAACAGCTATGTAGACAGTAAAAGCGCTAGCATTGCTGCAGCAGTCATCCTGGCCTTGAATGTAACAGTATGTGCCTGGCACTTGTCAATGTATTTGCCGAATTTGTTACACAAATTGAAGTTGGCAATGAAAGGACGCCATTATGACACAATTAAAAACATCCAAGAAAATTTTACTCCAGTACTAAATGCAACTCAAAAAAGGATTACTGTTTCTGTTTCAATATACTTTTAAAATGATTTCAGCTGTGTTTTGATTCAGGGGAGACTATCTTGAATAAATTTAGTTATTTTGTGAATGTAGTCCATGACTTATTTTTCAAAGCCACAGTCTGATAGAACTAGGACACAATGTGTATTGCTACGGTATCAGTGAATCACAGTTGAAATTGGCCAGCTTATGAAAATACATGGTGTAACAATTTGTAGGGATTTTAAATGCAAGAATCATGTAGGCTCAGTCATAGGTACAGCAGGTGGCAGACTTTGGTTCATTGGTAGAACACTAGGAAAATGCAATTCCTCTACAGAGGAGATTGCTTACAAAACACTTGGAGGACTCATTTCGGATTATAGCTCAAGTGTTGGGAACCCCTACCAGACAAGACTAACAAGAGATATTATACTATACAAAGAAGGGCAGCCCAAGTGCTCACAGGTTTGTTTAACCTATGGGAGAGTGTAACAGAGATACTGATATATTGAGTAGTTATGTAGATACTAAAGCAAGAGCTCTAAAGTCTCTGAACATCTTAAAATGTCTTAATGGCAGTTACTGGGGAGCAAACAGATATTCGCTGTTGGTATGTTGCAGAGTCATTGTTCAATCACAGGTGGAATATGGCTGTCCTTTATATTATTCTGCATGACCAACCTACATAAAGACCTTGGATTCATTGTGCCATGATCTCATTAAACTGGTGACAGGTGCCGTCAATACAAGTCCCGTACCCAGCTTCTGTGCTGAGGCTGGGGAACTGCCATTAATCGTCCAGTGTAAGTTCTTCACAGTGTAACATGCATATAAAGTCGGTGCAGTGTCTCCAGCCTCTAATCTCATGGTTCACCATTAAAAGTACTCAGATATATAAATCACAGCAGAGTGATGAGAGTGGTTGGGACTGAAACAGTGGAGCAAGGTAAAAAGCTTGGTGTTGTGTAGCTGAAATTTTTAACACAGTGTGGGAGTATTGATTATTAGTAACAAATTCAAGGCTGTTTGAAATTTGACAAAGCACAAGAAATCTTGTACACTGGCTCTTATCTTTAAACAAGCCTTTTACGGGTTGTTAGATGAGCACTGATACTGTGTCATTTATTCTGATGGGTCCAAGTAGGGTTATGTTGTCAGTTGCTCATTACTTTCTCCAGACAGTGTCCATAGGATTTGACATCCAGATGAATTTATAGTCTTTGACTCTGAGCTTTAAGTATCTATAAATGTGCTAGAGCAGCTGAGGTGCCATTGGCAGAATAATTTTCTTGTAATCTGCCCTGATTCCCCAGTCCTTACAGGCAATTCAGTAAACATATCCAGCTGACTAACTAGTACAGAATATACAAAAAAACCTATGACCTTTATGTTTTAAAACAGTAAGGAAAGGAAATATCATTCTGCTGTGTACCAAGTATATGGAAATAAAGGGAAATGTGTAAGTTGACATGGCTGTAAGGGACATTTGAAATGAAAATAATATACCACCAAATGCTGTCTGCTTGGGTGATAATGCATTGTTGTTCTAGAGAGGAGTTGTGTGTCAGCTGGAAAACTAATGACTAGAGTTATAAAACAACAAGCTAAGGCTGGTGAAGCCACTGTTTCTGTCATGGTGAACATACCTCCAGCCACTCTGATGGAAAGATGCAGATGTAACACAACTGAATATAGTGCACTGTCCAGTGACACACTGGTGTCTGACAGACGACCTGCCAATATGTGATGCTTGTGGCATATCAGTGATGGTGCACCACTTTCTACTTGATTGCATTTTATATTCAAACAAGAGGGAGCAATTTTTTCTCGATAGTGATTAATCCAGTGTTTTAAATAATAACGAAATGAGTGTGAAAAAGGTTTGTGGGTTTTATATGTTGTTGGGACTCTGCTAAAAAGGTTCTTCCTTTCTAGCCATAATTATGTGAATCACAGTTTAATTCTGGGAGAGTGTACATTTGTAGTTAGTGTGAGTATGTACATGGAAAAAATTACTGACAGATCCCAAGCTCATTCATGTCTTGTGCACCATCTGTTACTGTTGGATCTAGAGATAACTCATGTATTCTGCATACTGCCTGTGGATGTGATATGCTGCAATATATTTTAACTACTACTTACACCAGCAGTCAGTGTATTAAGCTTCAATGCCTTCATGTATGTTTTGCTTACTTAGCATTTTGATTCTGTTTTGAGATTACAGATAGTTATTATTTTCCTCTTGGCATTCCTCCTGCTTTTAGAGATAGCCCTATTCAAAAACAGAAGAAAATGAATAAATGTGAAACACTTTTGGAGGTTTTTGATGATGATGATGATCAGATGTTCCTAGTGAGAATGAAGTGCCGGATGACTGTGTGAATGAATGATTTTAGAGTTCTGAGGAAAATTCCAGTGACAGTGACATTACTGGGCCTGTAAGGAAGCACAAGGTGACTGTTTGCAAGTAATTCTGACAATAACGATGAATGTGATTAAGTTTGTGTGACTGATTCATTTTGTCATAATATTAAACCAAGTCTTGAGTGCCATCTCAAATGTGGTAAATGAGATTCAGATTTCTGTGTAAGCATTTATAACATTGATATGTAGTACTGTTAACAAACTTCATCATCTTCTTCTTCTTATTCTTCTCCACATACTGTTACTCGCTCCTGCCTTCATTAAAAGTAAGTGATAGTAAACGTGTGTAAAGTAGGCAACAGCACATCTTGCTGGAGACTTTTTCTAATACCTCGGATTTCTTAAATTTACTTCACAGTACAAAAAGGTGTTGAAAATGTACCTGACCAGCTAACCCTAAAATTTATTAGAAAATGTAGACTTACGGGCTGAATAGTCATGTCATCTGCGTAACAAGCCAATACTCAATGCAACAGGCTCATATTCTTATGGGACATACATAACAGCTGTTCAAAGATAAACATGAGCGTAATCATGTTGGTGAGTTAACCAAAGGTCACCTACAGAAGACATCAAGCTAATACTGTGTAACCGTCTCTAACCTTGATAAAGGCCTCAATTGAGCCAGCAATGTGTGTGTAAGTTGTTGTTTAGATGCTGTAGAGCTATCAAATTATGAGTATGGTAATTGTTGTTTTTCACCTGCTGTCCTGACCAGCCCCAGATTTTTATGCGGGATCAAGGTCAGAAGATTTAGCAGGCCACTGTAGATGTGATAAGACGTTTGAAAGGTTTTTGAACTAGGAATGTATGTGTGCAGCCCTCTGACCACAGCTGTTGTCATCTTGAAAGAAGGGAGTGTCCACAGCATACTCATTATCAAGATTCAGAAGAAAAGACATTTGTTCACAAATAATGTTGAAATGAATGTCCTGGTTCATGTTCATGATAAACTGAAAGACTGGCCTCGAGTTATGGTATGAAAACACCCCCAAACTTCACAGAACCACCTCTATCATGAGCCACTCTCTCCACACACTGTGACTTAATTGCTTCGTTGGAGTGTCAGTATAGTTGTCACCTTACATCATCTCTCGTAGGACCACAATTCATGTTTCCAATCAGCCGCTGTCCAATTTTTGTATTGTTTTGCCAACTGAAGCAGTTGTATGTGCCACTGTGAGCAGTGGTCATTTGTTAGATACCAGATTCCCAGTGTACACTGCATGCAATTCCTTTCGCAAGGATCACTCGGAAAATGTTTGGGCTGTGCCTGCATTGACCTACAGCAGCAATTGCTGGCACTTCTGAAACCATTTGTTATTGACAAGTCCTGACACTGTTTCTGGTTATGTTGGTTGGAACCTTTTTATGACCACTGATCGTACAGTGTGTTGCATGACCCAGAGTGATTCACCATTTCTTGCAGTAATGTTGGACGGTGCACATTGATAAATTGGGGAACTTTATGTATGTTGTGGTGATGGGCATATCCAAACTTGATAACTCCTAACTAAACAGTCCATGGATGTACTACCAGTTCATAATGTCACGTGAGAACAACATTTTGGTGATCAGGTGTGTCGCCATAGTCAGCTGTGCTGAAGATCTGAGCTCCTGGGCTTAGCTGAGAGTGTTATCTGCTGATGAAGGCAATGCTGCTGCTGTTCTTTCTGACAAGAACTACAGTGAGAAGATACAGAGCATGCAAGACAATGATTCCTACAGGAAGATCAACACTGACCCCACCAAGAAGACAGACAAGAGGGTGCTTCTCAAGGACTTTGACTTACGAGAGAGGATCATTAAGAAATTATTACTATAATGACCTGTACTGCCAAGATCTTAAGGACTCCCTAAGGCCAATGAAAATACGATGCCCTTAAACCCCATTGTCAGCAACGTCAGGGCTCCCCATATTTACTGTCAAGACACCTGACAGAAATATTAATACTCTAGGATTCACAACAATTAATATTCATTGTAGGTTGTTCTTAGCAGAGTATTATTTACAGTTACCAATAAGTTGGAGGACAAATGTACAGCTTTTAGCTTTTTTTCATTTTTGAGTCCTTTTTTACAATGCTTTACACATATGTAACATTGGGATTCAAGGTAATGGTATTGAAATGGGTAAGATAAATGTATAATCACAGTTTTGAATTCTGAATCGATTTATTACAAAAGCTCATACTGTAATGTAACAATAAACATATTTACATACATTTCTTTTTGTAGTGAAATTATCTGCAGGAGTTTCTGTCTTTGTTGAAGCACAGAAAAACTTTGCATTTTTGGCACTGAACAAAACTATTCTGTTTCTTGGAAATTTTGCACCTTCCTCTTGTGTTATTTCACTGAGGAAAGTGGTAATTTTGTCCTGTTGACATTCTAGCACTGGAGTTACTGTAGTAGCCAGTTTCTTGACTTTTTTGGAGATATCGTCAGTACTTGGACATCCCCTCTTGTCCAGCATATATCAATGCACTTGCAAGATTAGCTTGAAACTGTCTGAGAGAAACATGTTTTCAAGACGGGGCCTTGCAGCCTTCTTTATATTTCAGCCAGCTATTGACAACAGCTATTGTTATTGCATGCCAGAAAATATACAAACACTGTCCTCTGGATTTTATGAGATTTTTGTGTAGTGATGTCAACATGTCATGAAGACTTACTCCTCCCATATTACAATTGTACATTTGAATATTGGATGGTCTTGGGACAAGACTATGTTATTTCTTAGTCCTATGCCATCTTTTTGCCATGTCCTTTGGCTGTACACCTGTTAGCGAAGATAACAGTGTAACACATTTGTTGTCATACCATTTCACAATGATGAACTTGCCCGTTGTGTCAACTTGTGAAGCTATAGTGTCGCGTCCTTGTGCTGTTGTCTGCTTCTCGTTGGGAGGAGTACATTGCTTGAATCTTCCAGCTCTTATAGTGCCAGTGTAATAAATACCCCTCTTCAGTAGGCTCTCAGCATCATGATATGATGTGGAGAAATCTGCATAAGCCCTAAAAAGTGATTGTCTGCCAATGCTGCAGTTAGCTTCATCACAACATTGTAACCAAGAGGTACATGTACCAAGCAGTTACATGCTTTGTTGCCTTAGAAGCTGCACCTTGGTAAACGTCAAAATCATACAAATATCCTGAGGAACCAGCTCTAGCCCACATTTTGAATACCCATCTTGTTCGCTTGTTTCGTATATATTGTTGAAGACTACTGCGTCCTTTGTCAACACGATGATTCTGCTCAGGCAGTTTTCTCAGGCAAACTTGTGAGAACAAAGTAAGCCAAGGTTGAATTTTCCATAGCTTATCTTCTTTCTGTGTTAATTGAGTAACAAAAAGATTATCCTGGAAATGCAATAGAGGTACTAGTTTCTGAAAGCAGCTTTGAGCCATTATATCAGAAACCAGATTATGCACCATATGTTTTTCCCAGTAACATCACACACTAGGCATTTGTGCCAAGAGCATTTGCAAATAAATACCTAAAAGCTGCTCCAGCTCAGCTAGGGTAACGTCAATAGCTTTACCCAATTTCTGAATACTATAAATATTAGTTTGTTGAACACAGAGTTCCAGTATTTCACGTGTCACAAGAGATCTGAAGTACTGCTAAAGGGTGAGCATTTCTTCAGGTTAGTCTTCTGGAAGCTGCATGAATGGATGAATTTTTGGAGTAAAGTCACCATCAATCCACAACACTGTATCTTCTGGAACATCCTCAGGATTTACTGAAGCAAAAACAGCCAACTCTTGCAACAGCTCTGGAGTAGAAGTTTCTCCGCCATCATTATATGTGTTACTATTAGTCAGAATTTCATAATCATCCTCATCATGAAGTTCAGAAAAATCACTTTCATTGGGATTAGTTAGAACCTGAAGAATGTCATCAATCGTGAACTGGAAGTAAAAGAAAATGCCTAAATGTCACAATACTAACATTCATAAACATAGCCCTAAAGGATAATTAATTGGAACCCCTCTGCTGCTGACAGGTGTTGTTGATATACCTCGAAGCTGCACGGTCATCAGTGGTATCTGTTCTTTTGAGAACAGTTGCTATTTTCATGTATAACCCTAAATGCCCAGCCGGCCGCAGTGGCCAAGCGGTTCTGGGCGCTTCAGCCCGGAACCGCGCGACTGCTACGGTCGCAGGTTCGAATCCTGCCTCGGGCATGGATGTGTGTGATGTCCTTAGGTTAGTTAGGTTTAAGTAATTCTAAGTTCTAGGGGACTGATGACCTCAGATGTTAAGTCCCGTAGTGCTCAGAGCCATTTGAAATCCTAAATGCCCACTGTTACATATATGTAACATGAGTGCATTTCAACATTCGTAGGGTATTTCAATATGCAGAACCAAAAGATTACAAATAATTGGTCCACTAGTACTCATTTAAAGAGAAAATATTTAATATATACTGATTAAAAACTTATTATCCACACAAAAAGAGGATCCCACATACCTTGCGCAGCATGATGGTGACCAACTTCTGCCCTGGAGCATCTAAGAAGCTACGAACATGGTCAAAGATAATATTTCTACAGTAGTTCCATTTATTCCTCACAGAATGCACTGCATGGCTTGTACAAATGTGTAACAGTGGGCATTGGTGAACTAGCATTGGCTAAAGACTACTAAAACTGATATAAAACTTATGTTGCATATTTGTAGCTGGAGGTACTAGAGGGTTAAGTCCTCATGTGGCAAATCACCTCAACTACTTCAGCCTGAAGGACACAGATAGTGTCGTGAGCTTTGATGTTGTTTCATTATTCACTAGGTTGCTAGTACGAGAGTCACTAGCACTCATTCGTCAGAAATTTGACAGGAAGACCATTGACCTTTTCTTGTGTCTTCTGACTGCCACATATTTTCTGTTTAATAGAGAATGTTATGAACAGATGAAGGGAGTTACAATGGGCAGTCCACTCTTTTCTGTGGTTGCAAATGTGTACATAGAGCAGAAGTCCTGATGTCATCCAAATGGAAATCTACCTGCTTTCTCCAGTACTGGATTACACGTTCCTTGTCTGGCGCTAAGGAAGGGAAAAACTTCTTGAATTCTGTGCCTGTCTGAACTCCACAAATTGCAACATCAAATTCACTACGGAGACTGAAACAGAACGAAGACTACCATTCCTGAACGTCATGGTCAACAGAAGAGCTGATGCTGTTCTGGGCTGCGGTGTGTATCAGAAGAAAACACACATTGACTTTTATTTGCATGCAGACAGCTGCCATCAACGTGTGCACAGAGGAATTGGGTACTAAAACCTCCAGTACTCAGGGTGTGCATCATCTGACCCAGAGAATCTACCCCAGGAATTGTAACACCTCAGAACGGTGCTTTTTTTTTTAAAGTTACACAGAGTAGCAGATGAGGCATGCTCTCCACCCCACCACTACAGTATGACCTGTGGAGATGGAAGAAGTCACGCAGGGAAGAGGTAGGCATTGTCTTTATACCGTACACCTGGACACTAATGGGAAAAATTGGACGTATACTGAAAAAGCAAACTGTCTTTTGACCGCCCAATGAAACTTGAACATTATTGCATAGTGTCAGAGATGACCTTGGTTTGTGGAAGATTGGAGTACATCGGGATGCAAGTCAATTAGGCAAGACCTGTAACAGACAAACAGTGTGCACCATCGAAGATCAATACCGAGAACACCAGCAGCACACTTTACTAATGTATCCCAAAAAGTTGGAGGTCACAGAGCACTGTCTGTCCAAGAATCGTGATGGAATATATTCATACCAGGATTTTAGCACAGGCTCTGAAATACTGGGACAACATTGTTAGTGGCCATCGAAATTCGCACCAGGGACAATCTCTCCAACGAGCACTGCAGCTATTATCTCAGCAAGGCTTGGGAACCAGCACTGGATCCAATTGAGAAGAAACTCAGCAGACACAATACTCTGGCACCTAGGGCTGACAGAGTAACTGCACTTACACTGCCACAGACCCTGACGCCATTACCTGTGCGGCTGTTGACATGTGCCCTCAGGCATAGACTGTGTATAGAACGTGTTGCAGGGAAAGGGTATAAAAGTCAGAAAAAGTCAGATCGTGTGCTCAGATGAACTCTATTCATTAGAATATCTGATGATGATGTTGTTGTTGTTTTTGTTGTTGTTGATGATGATATGTCTGATGGCCAAAATATTGTACCTGTTGGATGCTTGAACCAGGAGTAAACCTATGGACTGCTCAATCAACAAATGCATCTGGGGAAACAGAAGAATTGATTATTCCTTTTGCCATTCTGTCATGTTGCCATTGTGGCCCATCACACTGCATTGGTGATGTGCAGCCGACTAGCACATACACTTTACTTCACTGCCCCCTTTTTTTTTTTTTAATGAGGTGATTAATATTTTGTTTGAACAGATTACTAAGTTAGCAAAAGGAACTGTTGCTTAATATTACTGAACAGGCAGCAGCTTTTTCAAAGTAGTGAATTTCCTGTAATTTTAAGCATGAGTATGCTTATAGTGAGTTTATAGCAGTTTAACAGTAAACAATAATGCAATTTGTTACAGTGTTTCACTTTTTAATGTACACTCCTTATCCCTGAACACTCTTCTTTGTTTGAATCTATGGAACACAGTCAGTGAATGAATGAATGGTTATAAATCATGGTGTTTGGGAGGAGTCTTTTGATGTTATGCTCCAATTAAATGAAGCTCATTGACTTTGTTATTCACCATTGCCTGTAGCTTTACTTTTTTACTGTTTTCATAAATGTTGTTTTTGTACACAGTGTCTGTATGACTGTACTAAAGCTAATGCTTATATGCAGAAACACACTGTTGATCTAAACTTGTGCTGACAGAAAAGGAAATATTTGAAATGTGTCTGAATTGCTTCCTGTTTGTGTTATAAAAATATATAATCTTCTGATGATATAATTTTTGTTATGTAGCAGTTGACTTTTTTTGCAGATGCTGCATTCTAACACGCAGTTGCTTTTTACGAGAGGGGTTAGGAAATGGAGAGTGAATATGGAGGTACCTGTGATCAGACAGAACTGAAATCATTGCTTAATGAATTGGAAGTGTCTTATAAAGTGAGTACTTATTAACATTATCATTCAGTATCATTCATGGTTATTTTATTGGAAGTACTAATAATACTGCTGTATCAGTTGTATTGTGGTAAATTGAACAATCTTTGGGAAATATTGTGACTCATTGGGAAAGCAAATTTCTACAGAGTTAAGTTGATGGTGGAATCACACCATTGTAACAAAGACCATATAGATTAGGTCATAAAAGAGATTTACCAAATTATTAAAATCACTTCACTGCATAACTACCACAGTGACACTGGTGCAGCAATCATAATAGAACCTTAGAACAGAAAAAACACCCTTTGTTTCACAAGATAGTTTTATTTAATCTTAACATGCCACGCATTTAACCTGTTCTGCTCACTGAATATGCCTCTTCACCTATGATAGGTACCCCTTGCACGCTTTAGTAACATTCTTTTTCCTGCTGTCATTACATTTTTCCATGTTGCTTCTAGGTGATGCAATGAAGTGTCAGCAGGGCTATTTGGCTATTACCTGCCAGTTCTTTGAAGCTCTTAATCATGTTTAACACTTTGGTTACAAGTAGGAAGAATTTTATCAGTGATGCAATGAAGTTCTATACTCTTAATTACATTTGATGCCTCTGTTATGATTAGCAAGAAGTTTTTATTGGTAAGCTCAGTTATGATGCAATATTCTATGAGTTGAAATTTAAACCCCTCACTACCCACTGAAACACAAATGTGGCCCTGTGCTCCTAGTCCTGTCAGTGTATGTCTTCCTCTTGTTATTTTTAATTTACTCACTTATTATTGCCTTTGATACCAATTTATCCTTACACTGGTTTATAATTTCCCCAGATTGTATGATAATGCCTAAAACAGGTGAAATGCATCACATGTGAAGATTAAATAAACCTAACTTGTGCAACCAAGACTATTTTTCTGTTATTTACCAAATTACATATAATATATGTTGTTGTGGTCTTCAGTCTTAGGACTGGTTTGATGCAGCTCTCCATGCTACTCTATCCTGTGCAAGCCTCTTCATCTCCCAGTACCTACTGCAGCTACATCCTTCTGAATCTGCTTAGTGTATTCATCTCTTGGTCTCCCTCTACGATTTTTACCCTCCACACTGCCCTCCAGTACTAAATTGGTGATCCCTTGATGCCTCAGAACATGTCCTACCAACCAATCCCTTCTTCTAGTCAAGTTTTGTCACAAATTTCTATTCTCCCCAATTCTATTCAATACCTCCTCACTGGTTAAGAGGTCTACCAATCTAATCTTCAGCATTCTTCTGTAGCACCACATTTCAAAAGCTTCTATTCTCTTCTTGTCTAAACTATTTATCGTCCACATTTCACTTCCATACATGACTACACTCCATACAAACACTTTCAGAAATGACTTCCAGACACTTAAATCAATACTCGATGTTAACAAATTTCTCTTCTTCAGAAACACTTTCGTTGCCATTGCCAGTCTACATTTTATATCCTCTCTACTTCGACAATCATCAGTTATTTTGCTCCCCAAATAGCAAAACTCGTTTACTACTTTAAGTGTCTAATTTCCTAATCTAATTCCCTCAGCATCACCCGACTTAATTCGACTACATTCCATTATCCTCATTTTGCTTTTGCTGATGTTCGTCTTATATCCTCCTTTCAAGACACTGTCCATTCCGTTCAACTGCTCTTCCAAGTTCTTTGCTGTCTCTGACAGAATTACAATGTCATCGGCAAACCTCAAAGTTTTTATTTCTTCTCCATGGATTTTAGCACCTACTCTGAACTTTTCTTTTGTTTCCTTCACTGCTTGCTCAATATAAAGATTGAATAACATCGGGGATAGGCTACAACCGTGTCTCACTCCCTTCCCAACCACTGCTTCCCTTTCATGTCCCTCGACTCTTATAACTGCCATCTGCTTTCTGTACAAATTGTAAATAGCCTTTTGCACCCTGTATTTTACCCCTGCCACCTTCAGAATTTGAAAGAGAGTATTCCAATCAACATTGTCAAAAGGTTTCTGTAAGTCTACAAATGCTAGAAAAGTAGGTTTGCCTTTCCTTAATCTTTCTTCTAAGATAAGTCATAAGGTCAGTATTGCCTCACGTGTTCCAACATTTCTACGGAATCCAAATTGATCTTCCCCGAGGTCGGCTTCTACCAGTTTTTCCAGTCATCTGTAAAGAATTCGCGTTAGTATTTTGCAGCTGTGACTTATTAAACTGATAGTTTGATAATTTTCACATCTGTCAACACCTGCTTTCTTTGGGATTGGAATTATTATATTCTTCTTGAAGTCTGAGGGTATTTCGCCTGTCTCATACATCTTGCTCACCAGATGGTAGAGTTTTGTCAGAACTGGCTCTCCCAAGGCTGTCAGTAGTTCTAGTGGAATGTTGTCTACTCCCGGGGCCTTGTTTCGACTCAGGTCTTTCAGTGCTGTGTCAAACTCTTCACGCAGTATCATATCTCCCATTTCATCTTCATCTTCCATTTCCATAATATTGTCCTCAAGAACATCGCCCCTGTATAGACCCTCTATATACTCCTTCCACGTTTCTGCTTTCCCTTCTTTGCTTAGAACTGGGTTTCCATCTGAGCTCTTGATATTCATGCAAGTGGTCCTCTTTTCTCCATTTTCCTGTTGGCAGTATCTATCTTACCCCTCATGAGATAAGCCTCTACATACTTACATTTGTCCTCTAGCCATCCCTGCTTAGCCATTTTGTACTTCCTGGCAATCTCATTTTTTAGACATTTGTATGCCTTTTTGCCTGCTTCATTTGCTGCATTTTTGTATTTTCTCCTTTCATCAATTAAATTCAGTATCTCTTCTGTTACCCAAGGATTTCTACTAGCCCTCGTCTTTTTACCTACTTGATCCTCTGCTTCTTTCACTATTTAATTCCTCAAAGCTACCCATTCTTCATTTACTGTATTTCTTTCCCCCATTCCTGTCAATTGTTCCCTTATGCTCTCCCGGAAACTCTGTTCAACCTTTGGTTCTTTCAGTTTATCCAGGTCCCATCTCCTTAAATTCCCACCTTTTTGCAGTTTCTTCAGTTTTAATCTACAGTTCCTAACCAATAGATTGTGGTCAGAGACTACATCTGCGCCTGGAAATGTCTTACAATTTAAAATCTGGTTCCTAAATCTCTGTCTTACCATTATATAATCTATATGAAAACTTTTAGTGTCTCCAGGGTTCTTCCATGTATACAACCTTCTTTGATGATTCTTGAACCAAGTGTTAGCTATGATTAAGTTATGCTCTGTGCAAAATTCTACCAGGCAGCTTCCCTTTTCATTTCTTAGGCCCAATCCATATTCACCTACTACGTTTCCTTGTCTTCCTTTTCCTACTGTCGAATTCCAGTCACCAATGACTATTAAATTTTCATCTCCCTTCACTACCTGAATAATTTCTTTATCATACATTTCATCAACTTCATCATCATCTGCAGAGCTAGTTGGCATATAAACTTGTACTACTGTTGAAAGCGTGGGCTTCGTGTCTATCTTGGCCACAATAATGCTTTCACTATGCTGTTTGTAGTAGCTTACCCACACTCCTATTTTTTTAAATTTATTATTAAACCTACTCCTGCATTACCCCTACTTGATTCTGTATTTATAACCCTATATTCACCTGACCAAAAGTCTTGTTCCTCCTGCCACAGAACTTCACTAATTCCCACTATATCTAACTTTAATGTATCCATTTCCCTTTTTAAATTTTCTAACCTACCTGCCCGATTAAGGGATCTGACATTCCATGCTCCGATCTGGAGAATGCCAGTTTTATTTCTCCTGATAACGACGTCCTCTTGAGTAGTCCCCGCCCAGAGATCCGAATGGGGGACTATTTCACCTCCGGAATATTTTACCCAAGAGGACGCCATTGTCATTTAATAATACAGTAAAACTGCATGCCCTCGATAAAAATTACGGCTGTAGTTTCCCCTAGCTTTCAGCCGTTCGCAGTACCAAATCAGCAAGGCCATTTTGGTTAGTGTTACAGGCCAGATCAGCCAATCATCCAGACTGTTGCCCCTGCAACTACTGAAAAGGCTGCTGCCCCTCTTCAGGAACCACACATTTGTCTGGCCTCTCAACAGATACCCCTCCGTTGTGGTTGCACCTACGGTACAGCTGTCTGTATCGTTGAGGCACGCAAGCTTCCCCACCAACGGCAAGGTCCATGGTTCTTGGGGGGGGGGGGGGGGGGGTTATGTATAATATATACCTAAAAAAAATACAGTGTCTACTCACACACCATACATACTTTACTTTCAGTCCAAAATGCAAAGTCGCATGAGAAAACATTTACTATTTCAAATATTATTCCTTTTAGTGGAAGTCTTCAGCCAGTAACCACATTCATATTTATTTATCAACTGTTGGCCATGTACGTGATATGGGTTTTGTCAGGTATAAACATACCGTATTTACTCGAATCTAAGCCGCATGTGAAAAATGAGACTTGAAATCAAGTAAAAAAAAAAATTTCCCGAATCTAAGCCGCACCTGAAATTGGAGACTCGAAATTCAAGGGGGAGAGGAAAGTTTTAGGCCACACGTCGAAATCGAAACAAAGTTGGTCCATTGTAATATGAGACACAATTTAGGTCAAATGAATGACAATACAGCTACAGTAGTTTGATTCGAGTCGTAAGCTTAGCAGTTAAGCTTTACCAGGTAGGCATTGCTATGCGTCAGGCGCTCCGTCCGTATTTATACGGGTACCCTTCCTTTTTCACATGCTTCGTCTGGTTTGAATTGATTGCTTATTTTTCTTTGATCTGATAAGTGCGTTCTCTATGTTATAGGTGTTTACGTCACTCTAAGCTGAAAATGTATTATTGTAGTGTGTCATGCATTGTTTATCGCATTCTGTTAATGAGTGTTAACGGCCTGTCGCCGCTCGCGGCATGGCTTGCTCTTGTGCGCGCAACCATGGCTTAAAAGAGGAATCTTCTCATTAGCGAAACAATGGCAAGAGACTGCTATTTGTTGTTACTTACACTGCTGCTTTCTTTGATAATGATCAAGAAGAACCAAATAATAGACTGCGTATGATAGATGATGTTCTGAACTAGAGTTTAGCGAAAATTTTTCTCCGTTTGAAAATCTTTGCAGAAGCCTCTTCAGTACATTACATTCTGCACAGGAATTAGTCATCGTAGATTTAAAAATCTAGTCAATTGCCATGCTTCATTTCTGACTGTGTCACTATTAGGCATAAGAATAATACGAATATAAACATGACATATGTATATTATTCCGCGTTTGCTGTTGTCTCACTCGCTCTAGTTTCGTAGTTTACTAGGCAGACAGGATTTAAATGAGATAGCAGCAAACACGAAAGAATACATGGCAAAATGTTTATATTCATATTATTCTTATGGTGCAGAGAATACTGCATGTGATTCACAATTCATAAAATTCCTGTTAGCAACGATCTCTTCTCACAGGTTGGAAAAAATTCAGAACGTGGAGTTGGCCATGTTGATAAACATCCCAAACAGTCTTTCCAGTCGGATTTCCATAGTACATTGAAATGCTGCTACATTTGAAGATGAACAATACGGAATTTGTATTTACTACATTGGATAATGTATGAAAAATGCGGTGGTCGAAACTCGGGGCAGAGAAAACGCTCATCTTCCACCTTTTTTTAATTTATTTACTGATGCAGAGGTTTTGGCGCCAGTATTTATCTTTGTGCCTGCAAAGCATGCCTGTATAGCGCTACATATATTCGACGGCAGAAGTTTGTTGTGGCGGCACCTACCAACATTTTTCAGAACTTCCGCTTACTTTGCACTCGATTCTAAGCCGCAGGCGGTTTTTTGGATTACAAAAACCGGAAAAAAGTGTGGCTTAGATTCGAGTAGATACAGTAATAAGCAGATACACTGGTCAGTCAAAACATTATGACCACCTGCTTAACAGCATATTTGTCCATCTTTGAAAGGGAATACATCACTGTGACATCACAGTCAAGGAAGACATCAAGAATGAAGGGTTGCAGGTGTTTTGCAGCTGTCTGCATGTCTTAGAGTACCACTGCAGGTCCCATGCAAGTGCAGGCAGGAGGATGTCTCCCACAGTTTGCATATGTGGGGCACTGCACATTTCGAGTTGCTGTTCAGCTCAATGACGATGTTTGTGGACATGATCATCAACCTAGTGTAGCAAAAATGTGATCCACCCAAAGAGCTGACATGTTTCCATTGATCAGTGGTTAAATTCTGATGGTCTTCTGCCCACTGCAATCACAATTTACGATGTTGTTGGGTCAACATGTGGACATGTAGGTGTGGTCTGCTGTGGAGCTCCATGTCCAACAAAGTGTGATGAATGGTGTTCTCCGAAACACTTGTGTGTGCCCCAGCATTGTACTCTTTCAGCAGGGATGCCGCAGATCACAATCTATGCTACTTTACAGAGCAGACAAGCCTCCAAAACCCATGTTCTCTGAAGAGTCGTGGACGTCCAGCCATTTAACACCTAGTGGTAGTTTCACCATCCTTCTACCTCTTTCTGTAGATACTCATGACGTGAACATTTGACCAGTTTCGCCATTTTTGAGATACTTGTCCACAGGCTCTACTTAATATAAGGGGCGTTCAAAAAGAAACAAGCCAGAGACATAATTACAGAAACCACTACCTGTATGGTAGAATTATTGACTCTGGCTGTTAAGACACTTGTCCCACTGTGGTAGAAGGCAGTGAATGGCTGTCTCAGAAAATTCCCGGGGCTATGAAGTTAACCAGTTCGGCAAGTATGGCTGGACATTGTCATCCGAGGTGAATCGTTTGCCCTTCAGAGACTTTTTAAGGGGACCAAAAGATGCCCCCCTTCTGATTCACTTCCTGCAGCACGGGACAACAGCAAATGCCTGGCATTACTTGCAAACCTTGACCACCCTTGGCCAAGCGATCAAATCAAAATGACCAGGCAATCTCACCCATTGGGTCATTCTGCTCCATGACAATGCAAAGCCTCATACGGCCAACACAGTTGTGGCACTCGTGCAGAAATTCAAATGAGAGCCTCTCAGCCACCCTCCGTACAGTCCGGACCTCTCTCTCTGTGATACGCCATGTTTGGTCCACTTAAAAAGGCTCTGAGGGGCAAACGATCCACCTTGGACGATGACGTCCAGCTGTACATGCAGAACTGGTTAACATCGCAGCCCCAGGAATTTTATGAGACAGCCATTCACCGCCTTGTGTCACAGTGGGACAAGTGTCTCAACAGCCAGGCTCAATACTCTAACATGCAGGTACTGGTTCCTGTAATTATGCCTCTGGTTCATTTCTTTTTGAATCCTCGTTATAAAAATCTGCCCTTTGTCAAAGTCATTTTCTCAATCAATTTCCCCATATGCAGTCCATATCTTTGCTGGGGTGATCCCCTGTCTGTGTCTGCTTCACTTATATACTTTTGTTATTGCGTCACTTGCCTGCAATGCCACCAGGCGGCACATAGTGTCGCGATGGGCAGTGCTCATTGTGTTTAGGCCGATTAGTGTACATTTAGCTATATAGATAAACAACAAGTATATTTAATAACTAATGCAATAAATGATATTAACTAGGTAGAGAAATCAAAGGAATAAAAATATGTAACACAGTATACTGCTGATATTAATATATAAAGCTTCCCATTTAAGTAAAGAAAATAGTTAGGAGGCCTACTGGTGGTAATTACTACCTATTATTTTACATTTCATTTAAATAATCCTTATGTGGATAGTAACTTTTTTTGAGGATATAGCCTACTTTAACAGTTTTTTGAAGCTGTCCAATTCTGATGCTTCTTTTAATATCTTTAGGTAATTTATTATATAATTTTAAGCTCTGATATTGAATATCATTTTGTTTTTTCTTTTTAGGTGCAGGCATTCACTGGTTCTTGTGTTTGTGTATATAGCTGCCTGTGGCACATTGATTTATGGTTGTTACTGATATGCATTAGCATTTGAAAATATAATCACAGGGGACAGTCAAGATTCCAAGCTCTTCAAATAATTCCAGGCAGTGAGCCTGTTTGTTCTTTTTCATTATTATTCTGAGACGCAGCTTTTGTAATTAGAAAAAACTTTCAAAGTTTTTCCTGTTTGTGTCCCAGAAAATTATACCTTACTTAGTGATTAAGTGAACATATGCATAATAAGTTGCTTAGAGACAATTACACACTGATACTGGTAGTGTTAAAGCATAGCATACAGATGGAATTCTTTTTGCTATTCTTGTTGTATGTTCTCTCCACTTCAGTTGGCTATCTGTAGCCATCCCTAAAATTTTTGTGTTATTTACACAGCTTACTAGGTCACCAGTTTGATTTTATTTACTATTGTTATTATTTTTTTTGTATAGAAATTTATTCTGTTTGTCTTCTGTATGGTAAGTGTGATGTTATTCCATGACCACCTTTCATCGTGTCATCGGCTTTGCACGGCAGTAATTCTGGAGACTTAACTGTGATTTCTACGTTGCTGTCATGAACAAATGGAAAATTGTCTCCCTGCATGACTCTTTCTGAGTAGACATTAATACAGACCAAAAATAAAACTGAGGGCAATATACACCCCTGTGGAACTCCATTGATGACATGTTTGGCATATGATAGATGTTTCCTATGTGTCGAATGCCTTGGACAAAAAAAAAAAACTATTACACAAACACTTCTATCCAAGGCCTCCATTATGACTGTAGTAAATTATGCTGTTGATGCTTCTGTGCTATAGCCCCATCTGAATCTTGATTGTGATTTCATTAGCAAATTATATTTATTAAGATAGTCTGTATTTTATGACTGTTTCAATTATCTTTCAAAATGAAGATAATAGTGATGCTGATCTGTAGTTTTCTGTTTTCAGAGTCACGCATTTTGATACCAATAAAAATCTGGCTTACTTTAAACTCTCAGGAAAGAGGTCTGAACTGAAGAATTTGTTTTTAATGTGTGCTAGGGACCTCTTTAGGCTAACTGTGCATTCCTTGAGCAGACACACTGAAACTTCATGTAGTGTGAATATTTTTAATTTTTTATTCTGCGCACTACCTTTCTCACTTCCTGCTCTTTTGTGGGTAACAATACCATTGATATGTAGCTTCTGGCATGTGATATGTATGATTATGAAAAGTTTTGCTGTAGCTTATGGCAATGCTGATGGAAATATACTTTTATGAAATTGGCCAGTTTGCTTGGGTTATGGATTAGAACTCCTCTGTCTCCTACTTGGGGTCTATTTCTCTCCAACTTATATTATTTTGATACCTCCAACAGAATATAATACTTTTGGGAATGTTGCCTCAAATTTTAGTTTAAACACCGATGAAAACTTACAGTACTTAGCCACCACATTTCCTTCAGCATACGCTTTCTCTCCTATCTGGTGATACAGTTGCTTTAAGTCATACTTTTTGACTTGGAAAAAATCTTTCTGTAAACCGGCTCCCTGTAAGATTTTTTTGTATGTGTATTAAGATAAATAACTTCACAGAGATGGTCAGAAAGCCCTAGACCTTTATCAGTTATTTCATACTGAGGTTTATAATTTTCAGTTATGTGATCTGATGTAATAATTTATGAGAATCTTACAAGACATTTCGAAACCTACCCTGAAATTTTTTTTACGCAGGAAAAAGACAGTGAAAGAAATGCACTGGCAAAATTTTAGCTGCAAAGAGGCACTGCCATGTAATTTGTAAAAAAATGTTGAAGTTACACATTTTTGCTGCGTGAAGAACAGCTTATAATAGCGGTGTGTACAGCCCTGCCCGCCAATGCGTGACTCGGCAAATCACTCACGCAACACCACGTAGCAGAATTATCCGGAGTTCACAGACACGAATTTTAAGCACCTAAAACCTGGTTTACAATGGAGTGGATGGAAACAAACATGTGTAAATGAGCATCTGCAGAAAATTCACTACAATTTGCGTGTATATAGGTAGAATCATTTATACTAAAGGGAATGGAAGAGAACACTAGGTAGCAAACATTGCCTATGAACACTGTGTTATTAGTTTTTGGGGCTAATATTCGGCATACAGCATACAACTCTGTCTTGTTAGAGACAAAATGCAAAACTTTGCTATTCAGTGAGGATTATTTGGCTTGGTGAACGCACTGTTTTTGACAGAATATGCAAAATGGTGCAGGGAAGGTAGAATTTAAGTGTCTCAGTTTGTATGGAAGAGTGGCATGTGTGGAGATCATGCACTTTACATGGAATTGAATCTCCACCTCTCCTTACCACTGGTCCAAAATTTTCCATGTGTGTTGCCTTCCGTATTTCCCTGGCTTCTCATTAGTTTTATAACAATTCCTGTAGGTCATTCCTTATAATTATGTTTGGATGTTGTACATTTGACTATCAGTGAAACAGTTCTTTGTTTATTTCCTGTAGTCACCACAAAAATGCGAAGTATCTATTGAATGACAAAAACAAACATTTTTCTTGCACCAGTCACACTGGACAAAGGAAAAATTGATGCAGTCAGGCATTTTGCAGTAATCACTAGTTTTATTTAGACAGGGCTGGAATTGGTAGGAATACATTTCGAATGAAATGTTGAAAATTATTCTTTCCCATTTTTTCAGATTTTCATATGTTGATTACAAGATTTTTTGCAACTAAACAGTTCATTTTTTGTTTTTGGTCCTAATTTGCCTTACGGTTCTTGAACACAGATATACAGTTGTGGAAACAGTAAACCACTCATACTTATCACTGGAATTATTGTAATGAATGTGGCATTGCATTAATCGATTGGGCAATTGAGTTTTTTTCACCCTGAAATGAAATGATAAAGTGTGGTGTGCGCGCAGTTGTTTCATGAAACCTGATTGATCAGCATTATAAACAGCAGTTGTGGGGATAACAGCATGTTTCGTCTTTACGTCAGTTATGAATTACTCTATAGCATTGTCTTATCACTGGCAGCTGCTCGACATGTTTTCATGTCAAAAACTTGGTAATTTTGTGACTTCCTATTTTGTACGATTTCTTGAACCTGCATAGCCAGGTCAACGAAGCTTGGAAATTAGCAATGTTAATGTCAGATGCAATTAGGAGGGCCCAGTGTCATAGATCTCCATCGGTAATGGTGCATAGCCTGTCACAAGCAGTTCTAAATCTTTGGAACAGTTTTCCATTCAGATGGTTTTGGGTTTCTATTTGGCACATATTTCTTACTTCATGTAATTCATTCTTCCATTTGTATAGGTCACACTCCAATTTTACGAAACGAAAACGCGTTTGCAGTTCAAGCATTTTTTCCCTCCTTCATTTAATCAATATTTCACTGCCTTTTCTTTGTTGCTGAAAGCTGTTGCAGTACATGTTTTTTTAGGCTTGGAAGGTATTCTTCTTCAGAACTGTTACTGGCACAACTGATGTCATCTGAACCACGATTCATGGAGTCATCACAGTTATTTCCTATTTCTTCTAACATATTCATAATTTCAAACGAAATGTTGATATCATTTGAATGAATGTCAAGAAAACCAACTAACAAACACATATGTACGTGCTCAGAAGAAGTAGGTGATTTCGGCTGGAAACCCCGGTCTTCATATTTCATCATTGCTAAATTGAGAACATTAATTGGATTTCACATAACTGGTGAAACTGGAAGGAAAAAAGTACTATTATCAGGAATGCCTTATTAAAGCACAATAAATATTAATTCGGCTTCATATGTATTGTCAATACTTACCAATACTGCAAAAAGCAACTGATAATTTGTCGTAGATGTTACTTGAGTGGCTAATTCGAGAGAATAGTAACTGTGTACTGTAGTGTCAGAGAAACTATCAGTGAATGGTAACCTGAAACATCCTTTACAAATTACAATAGGATTGTGTCATGTTTCCTGTTTACAAATGTACCGCTGACCTTGGCTGTGTGTGTGCGTAGTTGCGCCTGTGCAGTTGCTACAGCACCAGGAGGGGTGTACATTGTACATTGTACCGCCACCTGGTGCGCTACAAATGTGGCAATTTTTTTTATACTTTTTATATATATTTTTTCTGTGCCTCTTAGCAGTTAAAATTTTGACAGTGCATTTATTTTGTTGTCTTCTTCCTGCGTACAAATTTTCAGTATAGGTTTTGACATGTCTTAGTGGACTATTCCCTTGTTAGTCAAGGCTATGTTAATGTTGGTAATCTGTAAAATTAAGCAGAAGATGATCATAACAATAATATGAAGACATAAAGGATTGAATTGCATATCATGAGGCGTTGTCAAACACCATTTTCTTTCTAATTTATTGGGGTCTGCATAGTGTGATGGGCTCTATCAGTAGTGATGACTGTCTGCTTCTTAAACTTCATCAGCATGAGCACTGTTGAGTTAAGCATTGCTCGGTAGTGAGGGTCATAATAAATACACAGATGCTGACATTAACAGTGTTCAACAGGTAAAATTTAACCTTCCACTGTTATTGTGGGTATTAATTGTCCTCTTCTTAGTCTCACTATGAAAAAAAAGTAAGATTGTGTGGTTGTACTTAATGTACCAGTGCCCTTGTATACCTCTCTTCACTGTAAGAAAGTGTGACAGAGGTGTTTGTATACTGTAAAACAAAGAAAATGATTAGAAGAAAGATGGGGGCACTTGCTTTTAAATGCAGTTCCAGCCATCAGTCTATCTAAGGGCATACACTCTCCAGAAACAATAATACACATACTTTAATAAATTAATTCTGTAATCATGCCAAGATATCAATAAATTAATATACAGTAAACTCTCTACTATCTGTGGACAGATTATTCGCTTTGCATATTATGTGTGGCCTATTTCTCCCACTTTTTTTCTGCTACTGAAAATTTCCCATTAACTTGAGAGTGGTCACTGGTGAGTGATAATCTCACATTAAAACACAGGCATAGTAAACAATATGCTGCTCAAACACTGAAAGATCTGTACTGTATTTTGTTTCAAAGTACTGTAAGGTAATGTGAAAATGATTGAAAACTTCTTTTTATTTAAAAATAACTTGTTTCATCGTGATTAGGCATCATCTGATTGCCTAAAGTGAAAAAGGAGGCTGATTAAATAACTACCCTACAAACAATATAAGGCATGGTTCTAAGTTACACCAAAAATTTAATTAAAACTGCAAACAACACTCACATAAAACTGTCAAATGAAGTTCATTGCAACGGCTGCTAAAGCTCCATGTCGGCCATATATGCACATAACTGTCTGTATGAAAATCAGAATAACTAAAGGAGCTGTGGGAGCCTAGACAGAAAATTTTGGAAATCAACCCACAGCCACAGTGGAAACAAGGTCTGAAAAACTAATAAAGGAAACCAGTAAAGAAATACAAATACCTTTGACCTGTTGTAGCAAGAAATAGAGCACAGAGCAGAGTCACAGTGTCTGGGTGCCAAACAGCTGAGCAGTGTAACGAGCAGTGGCACTAGAATTACTAATTGAAGGATGGCCACATATATAGCTGCAGTAATACAATGAAAGGACAATAGATGTTGTTAGTAACTTAAGTTATGGAGAAGGCTAATATGGGACTGATAAACCTTCACTTAACTAGAAGGAATAAAGTGGATTAAAATTAAGGTTAAAATGAAATGGAAATTAAAATTATTGAACAGGAAATATGGGCCATGCAAATCACGTACAATACTATGTTGCTTAGTGTACATATTAGGTAGTAGTATTGTGGTAAATGACAGTAATATTAAAAGTTAGCCAGCAAGTATGACATGGATGAAGCATACAAAAGCAGTATTCATGAACAATTAAATAAATTAATCAATAAAATTGCAATAAAACTTATACAAATCTTTAAAATGTTAAAAAATTACATGTCTGTGTGGGGTGCAGAATGCTATGACACTGCACTATTAAATGCATGCTCAAATACCACAATTACAGTGAATGTTCATGTAAGGCAATAAAAACCTACACATTTAAGTGCCCACATGTTAGTAACGGGGTTAAAGTACATTATACACCATACAAAAGATGAAAAATAGAAGATCCAGAACCGATGGTACACACTCAATATGTGTTAGGTTAGAAAACAAGAACACGATGATAAAACAAATTGTTGGAAGAATAGTGCTAAGCCAATGAGGAGACCTTATAGCAGGTATCATTAAATCTTAAAATGTCTGATTCTTGCTAACCAACAGTTCATTAAGAAGAGTATGTTCATAACAATGTATAACAATTTCCATCTCTTCTAACAAATTCAGCTTTTTTCCCTTTTGGCAGACTGGAGGACTTTTAAATTGCTTAGCATCAGTGACTGATGGCCACTAGCTTTTAGGTGTCCTTTTCTGTTCAGAAAATACTCACAAAATCTAGTCTTAAATATCCTACTCGTTTGTCCTATATATGAAGCATCATATTCACTGCAGTTGATCTTATACATGCCTGAGCCAGCAAATTTATCTCTGTATAGCTCTTCATTGTGGATATAATGGTTCCGTATATCATTTGCCAAACCAAAAATAATGTCTGCACCCTGTTTCTTAAATAGTTTGGCTAGCTCTTATGAAAGATTTTCTATGAAGACGATTCTCACAAAATTAGGATTAATAGGTGGGGAGGCGAGTGGGACCATGTGGCAATCTTCCCTTTGTAATTCTTGCAGGGAGTCTATGGCTTTGCATTGGCCACACTCGGCTGACGTACGGCCACATCCTCTGGTATGAGGATCCACCCAATTGTTGGTGTGGAGCTTATCTCACAGTGGCCCACATTGTACGAGGGCGAGTCAAATGAAAATCTTAAATATTTTTTAAAATATTATTTATTGTGCAGAAGTGGTACAAAGCTGTATCACTTTTCAACATAATCTCCCCCACGCTCAATGCAAGTCCTCCAGCACATACAAAGTGCATAAATTCCTTTAGAAGAAAATTCTTTTGGTAATCTGTGCAACCACTCATGCACCGCATGGCGTACCTCTTCATCAGAACAGAACATCTTTCCTCCCATTGAGTCTTTGAGTGGTTTAAACATATGGAAATCACTTGAGGCAAGGTCTGGTGAGTATGGTGAACGAGGAAGACACTCAAAATGGAGGTCTGTGATTGTTGCAGCTGTTGTACGGGCAGTGTGAGGCTTTACATTGTCATGTTGCAAAAGGACACCTGCTGGCAGCAATCCACGTCACTTTGATTTGATTGCAGGCCGCAGATGATTTTTTAGGAGATCTGTGTGTGACGCACTGGTGAAAGTGGTCCCTTTAGGCATGTAATACTCCAAAATCACGCCTTTTTCATCCCAAAAGAGAGTGAGCGTAACCTTCCCTGCTGATGGTTCTGTTCGAAACTTCTTTGGTTTTGGTGGTGAGGAATGGCGCCAGTCCTTGCTCGCTCTCTTCATTTAAGGTTGGTGGAAGTGAACCCAGGTTTTGTCCCCAGTAACAGTTCTTTCAGGGAAACCATCACCTTCTCGTTCAAAGCACCGAAGAAGTTCTTCACAAGCATCAACATCTCGTTCTCTCATTTCGGGAGTCTGCTGCTGTGGTAGCCATCTTGCAGACACTTTGTGAAACTGGAGCACATCATGGACAATGTGGTGTGCTGATCCATGACTAATCTGTAAACATGCTGCAATGTCATTCAGTGTCACTCGGCAGTTTTCCTTCACTATGGCTTCAACTGCTGCAATGTTCTGTGGAGTCACAACTTGTTGTGCCTGACCTGGATGAGGAGCACCTTCCACCGAAGTCACACCATTTGCAAACTTCCTACTCCATTCGTAGACTTGCTGCTGTGACAAACGTGCATCACTGTACTGAACCTCCATTCATTGATGAATTTCAATAGGTTTCACACCTTCACTACGGAAAAACCGAATTAAAGAACGCTGTTCTTCTGTGGTGCAAGTCGCAAGTGGGGCAGCCATCTTTATACTCATACTTCAATGGTATGTGTGCATCTGCACTATGCTGCGACATACAGGCCATTCTGCATGCTGTTTGTAGCACGCTTACCAACTTACTGGATAACGGCGCGAAATTTCAATTTGTTACTACACATTAAAGATTTTCATTTGGTCACCCTCGTACTAGACTGCCCGAATTTGGCCACCATATGGTGAAACTCGCCCCCCCCCCTCCCCCCTCCCTCCGCCCCCTGTGAACCGTGGACCTTGCCTTTAGTGGGGAGGCTTGCGTGCCTCAGTGATACAGATAGCCGTACTGTAACTGCAACTACAATGGAGGGGTATCTGTTGAAAGGCCAGACAAACTTGTGGTTTCTGAAGAGGGGCAGCAGCCTTTTCAGTAGTTGCAGGGGCAACAGTCTGGATGATTGACTGATCTGGCCTTGTAACACTAACCAAAACGGTCTTGCTGTGCTGGTACTGCGAACAGCTGAAAGCAAGGGGAAACTACAGCTGTAATTTTTTGCGAGGGCATGCAGCTTAACCGTATGGTCGTTATCAAGAGAATGAAAACTGGCGTTCTATGGATCGGAGCGTGGAATGTCAGATCCCTTAATTGGGCAGGTAGGTTAGAAAATTTAAAAAAGGAAATGGATAGGTTAAAGTTAGATATAGTGGGAATTAGTAAAGTTCGCTGGCAGGAGGAACAAGATTTCTGGTCAGGTGACTACAGGGTTATAAATACAAAATTAAATAGGGGTAATGCAGGAGTAGGTCTAATAATAAATTAAAAAAAAAATAGGACTGCTGGTAAGCTACTACAAACAGCATAATGAAGACATTATTGTGGCCACGATAGACATGAAGCTCACGCCCACCACAGTAGTAAAAGTTTATATGCCAACTAGCTCTGCAGATGATGAAGAGATTGATGAAATGTGTGATGAGATAACAATTTTTTTTCAGAAAGTGAAGGGCGATGAAAAATTAATAGTCATGGGTGACTGGAATTCGAGAGTAGGAAAAGGGAGAGAAGGAAACATAGTAGGTGAATATGGATTGGGGGTAAGTAATGAAAGAGGAAGCCATCTGGTAGAATTTTACACAGAGCGTAACTTCATCATAACTAACAATTGGTTCAAGAATCATGAAAAAAGGTTGTATACATGGAAGACGCCTGGAGATATTGGAAGGTTTCAGATAGATTATACACTCCTGGAAATTGAAATAAGAACACCGTGAATTCATTGTCCCAGGAAGGGGAAACTTTATTGACACATTCCTGGGGTCAGATACATCACATGATCACACTGACAGACCCACAGGCACATAGACACAGGCAACAGAGCATGCACAATGTCGGCACTAGTACAGTGTATATCCACCTTTCGCAGCAATGCAGGCTGCTATTCTCCCATGGAGATGATCGTAGAGATGCTGGATGTAGTCCTGTGGAACGGCTTGCCATGCCATTTCCACCTGGCGCCTCATTTGGACCAGCGTTCGTGCTGGACGTGCAGACCGCGTGAGACGACGCTTCATCCAGTCCCAAACATGCTCAATGGGGGACAGATCCGGAGATCTTGCTGGCCAGGGTAGTTGACTTACACCTTCTAGAGCACGTTGGGTGGCACGGGATACATGCGGACGTGCATTGTCCTGTTGGAACAGCAAGTTCCCTTGCCGGTCTAGGAATGGTAGAACGATGGGTTCGATGACGGTTTGGATGTACCGTGCACTATTCAGTGTCCCCTCGACGATCACCAGTGGTGTACGGCCAGTGTAGGAGATCGCTCCCCACACCATGATGCCGGGTGTTGGCCCTGTGTGCCTCGGTCGTATGCAGTCCTGATTGTGGCGCTCACCTGCACGGCGCCAAACACGCATACGACCATCATTGGCACCAAGGCAGAAGCGACTCTCATCGCTGAAGACGACACGTCTCCATTCGTCCCTCCATTCACGCCTGTCGCGACAACACTGGCGGCGGGCTGCACGATGTTGGGGCGTGAGCGGAAGACGGCCTAACGGTGTGCGGGACCGTAGCCCAGCTTCATGGAGACGGTTGCGAATGGTCCTCGCCGATACCCCAGGAGCAACAGTGTCCCTAATTTGATGGGAAGTGGCGGTGCGGTCCCCTACGGCACTGCGTAGGATCCTACGGTCTTGGCGTGCATCCGTGCGTCACTGCGGTCCGGTCCCAGGTCGACGGGCACGTGCACCTTCCGCCGACCACTGGCGACAACATCGATGTACTGTGGAGACCTCACGCCCCACGTGTTGAGCAATTCGGCGGTACGTCCACCCGGCCTCCCGCATGCCCACTATACGCCCTCGCTCAAAGTCCGTCAACTGCACATATGGTTCACGTCCACGCTGTCGCGGCATGCTACCAGTGTTAAAGACTGCGATGGAGCTCCGTATGCCATGGCAAACTGGCTGACACTGACGGCGGCGGTGCACAAATGCTGCGCAGCTAGCGCCATTCGACGGCCAACACCGCGGTTCCTGGTGTGTCCGCTGTGCCGTGCGTGTGATCATTGCTTGTACAGTCCTCTCGCAGTGTCCGGAGCAAGTATGGTGGGTCTGACACACCGGTGTCAATGTGTTCTTTTTTCCATTTCCAGGAGTGTATAATGGTAAGACAGAGATTTAGGAAACAGGTTTTAAATTGTGAGACATTTCCAGGGGCAGATGTGGACCCTGACCACAATCTATTGGTTAGGAACTGTAGTTTAAAACTGAAGAAACTGTGAAAAGGTGGGAATTTAAGGAGATGGGATCTGGATAAACTGAAAGAACCTGATGTTTTAGAGAGTTTGAGAGAGAGCATTAGGGAACAATTGACAAGAACTGGGGAAAGAAATACACTAGAAAAAGAATGGGTAGCTTTGAGGGATGAAATAGTGAAGGCAGCGGAGGATCAAGTAGATATAAAGATGAGGGCTAGTAGAAAACCTTAGGTAACAGAAGGAATATTGAATTTAATTGATGAAAGGAGAAAATATAAAAATGCAGTAAATGAAGCAGGCAAAAAGGAATACAAACGTCTCAAAAATGGGATCGACAGGAAATGCAAAATGGCTAAGCAGGGATGGCTAGAGGATACATGTAAGGATGTAGAAGCATATATCACTAGGGGTAAGATAGATACTGACTACAGGAAAATTAAAGAGACCTTTGGAGAAAAGAGAAACACTTGTATGAATATCAAGAGCTCAGATGGAAACCCAGTTCTAAGCAAAGAATGTACTTGAGGACATTATTATGGAAATGGAAGAGGATGTAGATGAAGATGAAATGGGAGATATGATACTGGGTGAAGAATTTGATACAGCACTGTAAGTCGAAACAAGGCCCCGGGAGTAGACGACATTTCATTAGAACTACTGATAGCCTTGAGAGAACCAGCCCTGACAAAATTGTACCATCTGGTTAGCAAGATGTATGAGACAGGCGAAATACCCTCAGACTTCAAGAAGAATATAATAATTCCAATTCCAAAGAAAGCAGGTTTTGACAGATGAGAAAATTATCGAACTATCAGTTTAATAAGTCACGACTGAAAAATACTAACACACATTCTTTACAGACGAATGGAAAAACTGACAGAAGCTGACCTCGGGGAAGATCAGTTTGGTTTCTGTACAAATTTGGAACATGTGAGGCAATACTGACCCTACAACTTATTGTAGAAGATAGGTTAAGGAAAGGCAAACATATGTTTCTGGTATTTGTAGACTTAGAGAAAGCTTTTGAAAATGTTGACTAGAATACTCTCTTTCAAATTATGAAAGTGGCAGGGATAAAATACAGGGAGCAAAAGGCTATTTACAAATTGTACAGAAACCAGATGGCAGTTATAAGAGTTGAGGGACGTGAAAGGGAAACAGTGATTGGGAAGGGAGTGAGACATGGTTGTAACCTATCCCCGACGTTATTCAATCTGTATATTGAGCAAGCAGTAAAGGAAACAAAAGAAAAAGTTGGAATTAAAATCCATGGAGAAGAAATAAAAACGTTGAGGTTCGTCGATGACATTGTAATTCTGTCAGAAACAGCAAAGGACCTGGAAGAGCAGTTGAATGGAATGGACAGTGCTTTGAAAGGAGGATATAAGATGAACATCAACAAAAGCAAAACGAGGATAATGGAATGTAGTCGAATTAAATTGGGTGATGCTGAGGGAATTAGATTAGGAAATGAGACACAGAGCAGTAAATGTGTTTTGCTATTCGGGGAGCAAAATAACTGATGATGGTCGAAGTAGAGAGGATATAAAATGTAGATTGGCAATGGCAAGGAAAGTGTTTTTGAAGAAGAGAAATTTTTTTAACATTGAGTATAGATTTAAATGCAGGAAGTCATTTCTGAAAAGTATTTGTGTGGAGTGTTGCCATGTATGGAAGTGAAACATTGACGATAAATAGTTTAGACAAGAAGAGAATAGAAGCTTTTGAAATGTGGTGCTACAGAAGAATGCTGAAGATTAGATTGGTAGACCACTTAACTAGTGAGGAGGTATTGAATAGAATTGGGGAGAATAGAAATTTGTGACAAAACTTGACTAGAAGAAGGGATTGGTTGGTAGGACATGTTCTGAGGCATCAAGGGATCACCAGTTAAGTATTGGAGGGCAGTGTGGAGGGTGAAAATCATAGAGCGAGACCAAGACATGAATACACTAAACAGATTCAGAAGGATGTAGGTTGCGGTAGGTACTGGGAGATGAAGAAGCCTGCACAGGATAGAGTAGCATGGAGAGCTGCATCAAACCAGTCTCTGGACTGAAGACTACAATAACAACAACAACAACAACAAAAACATGGTGACACTGTAAACTTTCTAGTGGACAATGCCAAAGTACCTGATTTGGATTTACATTTTACCCGTGAAATTGTTTCTTACTCCTCTGTGTGATGTAGTGCATATTAGCCTCGTCAGCCAATTGAGAGATTTTTTTGAGGGGTGGGGGTGCCCCATTGCCTGCTCTGACACGAGGGGCCTACTGCTGTCCTTGCTTGATGGTCCGACCTGGCTCATGCCCTTCCTACTTAGCTAATTCTTAGTATTCTTTTACAACTGTTGTTCCTTTTCCTGTGATTTTATGTTGTCTGTGTAGCTAGTTTTCTGGTGGTGATAGAGGGTGTGTCAGCATCGGTCAGATGTAGAGGGTGTCTCTCTGTAATGTATCCCAGCGGCCTCCAGCTGTTTTCTGGGTGGGGCAACTCTCCCACCTTCACCCTTTTACCCCTGTCTTTCTTCTACTTGCTTTTATCTCTTGGCTTTCATGATTCTCATACACAATAGAGTCCATTGGGATTTGTCTTTTGTGTACTTTATCTGTGGGGGCTATTCCCATCTTGACACACAAAGGATTAAGGGACTGATGACCTCATAGTTTGGTCCTTTAACTCCATCAATCCATACATACATTACCCCACTGGAAAAGAACAGTGCATGCTACCAATAACTGGTAAATACAACATAACACATGGTTAAATGGGAACAATGTGCCCTACAAAAGCCAGAGACAATTATTCTAACACATTTTCTACCTTACCTTTGGGAAGACTGAGGACAAGGTAGTGGAAGGGGCTCCCAGCCAAAACATGGCAAGTTAGAAAAATATCCATAAAATGAGATTTTTTCTATTGTGATGTAGGGCATATCTTAATATATTGTTTGGGAGCCAACAACTGTAGGAATTAGGTATGCTATTACATGACTAGATTAGTGCATTTACTTCTGTATGCATCCTCTTTGGTTTGAAGCTGGCACAGTACTTACAGTAGAATATCTGTGGCTTCACTCTGACACCCATGCCTCCGTCTTTGCTATCCTCCCTGTTTACCTTTCCCCTGTTTCTTCATAACCTGGGTTGTGAGTAACTGAATCCACTTTCCCTTCTTCCCCTTTTTTCCCATCTCTCCTCCCTGACAAAGGAACAAAGTTCTGAACGCTAGGATACGTAAATTTTCTGTTCTGTTTTGTGTATCTATTGGCTGTACTGAGCTGAGGTAAGTACTGGCCAGCCCCTCTATCTCTTTGTTAGTATTTAGTACACACATAATAAGACAAAAGCATTTTATTAGAGAAGATGGTGGAATTATAGTGAAAAACTGCAATCAAATAGTGGGTTGTGAAGTGAAAGTTCATTAAGGAAAGTTAAAATTGATTTTCCAGCAGGAAATACTACGGTGTCTGTGTTTTGAGAGAAACAGGGTGTCAACATTATTGACTAGTTGAAAAAGAGAACATCCACCATTAGCTCTCATTACATGACATTATTAGACAGTTTACGCAGTGAGTTGAATATTTTGTGCAGGGTATTAATCATTTTGGTGTTTCACAAAACAGTCAGACCCCTGACTGAGGTGGTAATTGATGTAATGTATTGGTAGGTCATCCTCACAAAAAACAAACAAGATTAAAAGGTGAAGCAGACTATGATTTTTTTTTTCCCTTCCTTACCTAAATGTGGCATTTTGTTTTTAAGGTGAGTAGTTGTTATCGTCTGCCCTATCAATCGGTTTTTGTGTTCCGTACAGGGCTTTCCACTAGAGCTATAACATTTTCCGTATTGGTATTTGTGCCTATATATTCTTATAGCTTCTACTGTTTTAATCTTTCATAAATATTTAACTATCACTTATTTTCACCAGATGCAGGAAAAAGAAGCTAAGTACCATGTGATCAAACTTCAAGAAGAAAGCTTAAAAGTGAAACAGATCCTCTCAAAGATATCATTGGTTGTCAGATCTGCTGAACAGAAAGGAAATATTGAAGATTATCAAGCACTTTATAAAAAGGCTATCGAGGTATGAAAGTATTTATTATCTGCCTCTTTCATGCATTTTGTTCTATTATTATGAATAATTCTTTGGGTTGTTAAGACATGAGCTGTTATATTTATTTCATTTTTTAGGAACGAGATGAATATAAACTGAAAGCTCACAATCAGGCATGTGCTATAATGAAATTAGAAAGAGAGCTGTGTAAAATAAAAAACGGTACCTTGGACAACAAAAACGTTGGTTCAAATAGTGCGTCATATTTGGATAAGGAAATTGATTTTTTGCATACGGAAAATGCCTCTCTCAGAAATGAACTCAAATGCCTTAAAAACCTTCTAAATGATCAAGAGCATTTGAAGAAAGAACTGTCTGACAGCAACTTGGAGAATATTTCTCTTAAAGAACAGATTGTTAATAAACAAACAGAGTTAATGGAAATGCAGTATCAGTTTGACAGTAAACTGAAAAAAGTACAGACAGAATGTGAACAACATACATTAAATCTACAAAAGAAACTTTCAGAGTGTCAAGAACAACTAACAGAGGCCAAGATTTCAAAGGAGTTGACAGAGAGTAATCTGAAGGAGAAATATGCATGTGCATTGAATAAAGTGAAAGAAATGCAGCAGAAGCTTGAGAAAATAGTTGACGATAATGTAAGTACATCTTTAATGCTGTGCAATGAAACTTGTTTCATTTCCAAGTACAGTAGGTGTTCTGTGTATCAGTGTGAAGTTCATATAACAGCTTGCTGTGTATGTTGTATTTGCATTCATCGACAACGGGCTTAGGTATATTTCTGATGCATGAAAATCAAGGGTGATGCTTGTTACATTTTTTATGACCTGACGAAACTACAATTTTTCAGTCATAACTGTGGGTTCTTTCATTGTTCTGGGAGATGGTTGGTCGGAACTACAATGTATGAAATATTAATTCACCTTATTACATGAATGATAAAAAGATTTACTTAACTTTATACAATCTTATACTTACAACTGGCACTGAATACTAAAACATCACTTGATGCACACATTTACCAAACTCTTCTCTCCAAATGCAAAGATCTCAGTGTTCAAAAGTACAGTTCCAGCAAGACATGATTAGAATATGAGCCCTAACTAATCAATGTTATTGTCTTGATTGGAGATCACAAACTTTGGTTTGAGCCTTCCTCTCCTCAGCCGTGTATTGGCATCCATGCAGTGGCACTGCAGTGCTAAGAGAGAGGGCATGGCTTTGCCAGTGCCTCCCATTCATTGTTATGGATTGCAGTGAGACATCGTTAACTGCTGTGGTATTGATATAAAGTGCCAAAACTGTCATGGCACCTCGATCTTTGGATGATACCACAATTTTAATCTTATGTGAAGCCACTGACTGATAGGTGAATATTCAAGTACTTTGTAGTAGTGAAATTTTGAACAGTGTTACAAATGAGAAACAGAAACCAGAGATGCCTGTTACCCAACATTTCACTCTCTGTGAATTCAATCTGTCAATTCATTATTTTCCATTATAACTGCATAATATAATCTCTAAATTTATTTTCATGCAGGTGTTTTCACTCCATGTTGCTTACACCAGATATGAAATATTCTGGGTTAACAGCCAGATTGTCATGGAAATATGCATGATATTACGCCGTCCGACTGAACAGTTAATTTTTTAAAATATATATAAACCAAAAACATGCTTGTCAGAACATACTCCTCATAATTTTCATAGGAGGAAAGCATTGAGCTGCTTATGTAACACATGTTAGCAGGAACTTGACAGTATATAGGCAATCTTAAAATTGAGATGTGGAGTGGGGACAGTGGCAGTTGTAGAAAATATTATTTCATTTCGGCGCTTACCTTCAACATTAATTGAAGAAAACTGATTTTAATTAATAACTGTCATGAGGAAAGAAAAAAAAAACGAGACAATTCTTAAGTTAAAATTGACATATTTATGTTGTCAAAAAAGTTGCAAAATGACAACAAAGGAATAAATTAACTAAAATACTTCATAGAATATTTTATAGCATGAAATGAATATTTCATTCCATTTTTCTGCTACGTCCAAGTTGAGATGACCAAATGAAAACTGTGATTGGACCATTTTGAGAAAACAAAAATAGCTGACTTCTACATACCAAAAGAAGGGATGGAGGAGGAGGTGGTTACAGTTGTATTTCATAACTGCATAACAGTTTGGTGCACCACCAGTTTCACCAGTTTTATTAATTGTTAAGAACTGTGTCGAGTACCTTACACACTGAATTTATGAAAATTATGCTTGTTTGAGAGTAATGTGTGATGCCTGGTTGGCTAGTTTGTTGTATACATTCTACATGTAATGAAGTACATAAAAATGATTCACATTACTGTAACATTATAAAATGCTGTCAAACTGATTTGTATATGAGTCGGACTAGTAGATTTTAAGCTTTAAATTTATTCAATGAATGTTAATAACTTACTTACAAACAAAAGCCTGACAATTAAAATAATTACTCTGTAAATGATTACAATATTGCTTAGTCCAATTGTAATCAAGTAACTTGTAGAAATACCACAGCTTAACAGTTTTTGAGGATGTGAAATGGAATTCTCACATAGGCTCAGTCATATGTAAATCACATGGCAGACTGGCTCAGTGGTGGAATAGTAGAGAAATGGAATCAGTCTACAAAGGAGGTGCTTACAAAATATCTGGATGACCTATTCCAGATTATTGCTCAAGTATGTGAGACCCATACCAAATATGGTTAACAGGGGATTTTGAATGTACACAAAAAAGGCCAGCATGACTGGTCAAAAATTGGTTCAGTCCATGGGTGAGCCTCATGGAGATGATGAAGAAACTGGTCTGGCAAACATTTGAAGATAGAAACAAAATATTCCATTAAATCCTACTTAGAAAGTTTCAAAAATGAACTGTAAGTGATGAATCAAGAAATATACACTTAAAGAAAAAAAAAGGCAAGGTACTAAAGGTTGGAAATTGGTAGATGTGACATACATGTGCAGCAAACAAATGATTACATTTTCTGAAAAATTGGGTGATCTATTCAAGAGAGAGCTTCACAAACTGTGCAACTCAGTGATGAGTTAGTCCACCTCTGGCTCTTATGCAGCATCCTTCTATGAAAAGAAATGGGACCCCTGGCCATCACTCTTGGTTGCTGGGCCATATGGCAGGTGACTTAGATTGCTCGAGGCATCTCTAGAATATCCTCTTTGGTCATCGGTGCTCAGTTCCTAGTAGGACTCATCAATGACGATAGTTCTACTCCAGTCAGTGAAATTGCAGGCTGAATGTGCCTGACACCACTGCAAATGGGCTTGTTGGTGTACAGAGGTCAATGGTAATCGGCAAGAGCTGTGCTGTGACCTTGGATCTTCTCTGTGAGTGCCTGTTAATGGTCCTTGTGGTCACTGAAGGACCAGTTGCACATCAGATTGATAAGGAATCTGAGCTCTAAGTGCCAGTTTGATGATTGCTTGGTCCTCACGTTCTGCTGTCTCTTTAAGTTGACCTCTTCTTGATGCCGTGTTCAGCCATGGTTCACCTGTTCCTGCCAACATCGGAAAGTCGCATTGCTCCATTAAAATGTTGAGCTATTTGCAATTACCTCAACTGGCTTCTTTGAATCCAACTACACATCCCCTCTCAAATGCTGACATGTACGTATATTATTCAAGTGCCTTTCTGTGAGGCATAGTTATTGTCCAACTCAGTACGGGGAATGAAATTCAAAATGAGTTTATGCCCTGGTATCAACATGCCCCTGTTTACTATCATTGCCAGTTGTGCAGTGATTGCGCTGCAGTGTCAGTTATCCATTGGCTGCAGAAGTTTGCAATTTTGCATTTTCCATCGAAACCGGTATGAATATCAATTTTTGAGTTTTAGAGTGTATTACAACCCTTATATATGATTTCTGTGGGGATACAAAAACAATGTTAGACTAATTACAATGCATGCAGAGGCATTTCAGTAATCATTCTTCCAATGCTCTATGTGGGAATGGAATGTGAAGAAGCTGTAGTAACTGGTACTATTGGTATGGATTTGCAGAGGTTTCCAGTGTATGGATATAGATCTATGCTGACAGACTGAGTGTGCCATCGCCAGATATGTGACTAGATTTCCACCAGGTAGTGTGGATGCATGGTATTACATGTAACATAATTATCATGGAGGTTATAATGGTTATTCTTCTGGTTTTCTTTTGGTATTGTAATATCTTCACCTGTTATGTCCAGAGATTGACAATTATTTGGTTATTTTATAGGGAAATATGTTGCCCAGTAGGCATGCTTGGGTGGAACATCAATGTGGCTTTAGATGAGACAGAGGAACAGCTGATAGAATAATTGTGAGTTGACAAATAATGGAAAAACATAGTAGAGACAAGAAATCTCATAGGAGGCAGGTGACCATGGTTATATTATAATGTAATATTGTACTGGAGCTGAATAGGTCACTTCAAGAAAGCCATACATATAGTGAAAAACGACTCTTTTTACCCATACTACTCAATTGATGAGTTTTGGATTTATTTCCCTCATCAGATATCAAAGTGTGCAGAGGACCTAGGATACAAGTGTTACTCGATGAATAAGTAACATAAGCTGATATATATATATATATATATATATATATATATATATACACACACACACACACACACACACACACACACACACACACACACACACACACACACTTGTATATCTGATCAAACATCAGATGGAATGTAGCAATATTATGAAAAGGAAAGTTGCTACTCGCCATATAGTGGAGATGCTGAGTCGCACATAGGCACAACAAAAAGACAGTCTTTTTGTCATGCCTATATCTGCGACTCAGAATGTCCACTATATTGTGAGTAGCAGCTTGTATATCCGAAACACATCAATTGAGCAGTTTGGGTGATAGTTATTTTTCATTGACTATATGACTTCTCTGAATTGACCTTTCCAGTACAGTGCTACATTATAAAAAAATAAAAGTTCTATGAACACAGTATAAATATGCGCTTCCTATTCATCAATTTCAAACAAGCCTTTGATAGCATAATTTGGCAAGAACTATACAGAGTGCTGTGAGAAATTGGTATGTGAGCCAAACTAATAAATGTAATAAAAACCTCAATGGCAGAGACAAGTGCAAAAGTACAAATATTTAACAGAAGCAGTATCAGCTTTGTCTCCCAATTAGGAGTCAAGCATGGTGACAGTCTCTCTGCTGTGTTGTTCAATATAGCCCTTCACAGTGTAGTACATAGCATTATATTTATGAAAACCAGCCAGATATGTGCTAAGAGTGGTGACAACAGTAGGAAGAAATGCTAACAAACTTGAAGAAACATACATGGCAATGAAATAAAAATCAGCCTTATAGTAAATGGAAAAAAAAGATAATGCCTCAATCTGAGGCCAGAACAACTCCTACAGATCGAAATATAAATGGAAAATTTTTCAAAGGAGTCTTAACCTTGGGAACCTTATATCAAATAACAGCAGTGGAAGAGCTATAGGGGAAAGGCAACAAGCAGGAATTGTATTGTATTGGGTAAGTTCCTATGGGATCAAACTGCTGAGGTCTTTGATCCCTAGGCTTACACACTACTTAATCTAACTTATGCTAAGGACAACACACACACACCCATGCCCAAGGGAGGACTCGAACCTCCGACGGCGCGAGCTGCAGCAAGGCACCTAAGACCAAGCAGCTACCCCGCGCGGCAACAAGCAGGAAACAGAGCTTACTTTGCAGATTTACAGCTGTTCAAAAATAGCCTTGCTACAAGAACAAAACTCCTAATACATAACTCCCTAGTTTACCCAATTTTTACATGTTGGTTGAGGTATGGATGCTGTTATAAGATGGCAAAAGCTCTTTAATAACCTTTGGGCAAAAAGTAATACATAAAATGTATGGCCGAATAACGGAAGAAGAAGGCTGAGGAGTACACAGTAACATCGAGCTACAAGCACTAAGATGAGGAGGTGGTATAGTAAAATTTGTCAAATCACAATGAATAGAATGGGTGGGACAGTTGGAGAGAATGGCAGAGGGTAGAATACAAAAGGAAAGGATGAAAGGTAAGAGTCATGTTGCTAGATGGAAAGGGAGACCTAGAAGAAAGTGGACTGATGATGTAATAGAACTCACCAGCATGGGAGTCTGTGGTTGCAAAAGAGCTGCAAAAAGCAAGAAGCATGTAGGAAAGTAATTGAAGCAGCCAAGGCTCACTAAGGGCTGTAATGCTACGGAAGTAGTAATGTGGGAAACATACACTGTAAGGGAAAAAAAAAAGAAAAAAAAGAAAAGAAAAAAGGTGTACTGTGAAGGAATTATTGAAATGGGACAGGAATTGGTAGATGTGATGCGCATGTACAGACAAGCAAATGTCTGCTATTTTAGAAAAGTTGGACGATTTATTCAGGTGAAAGAGCTTCACAAACTGAACAAGTCAGTGATGTGTTAGATCACCCCTGTCCCTTATGCTGGCAGTTATTTGGCTCAGCAATAATTGAGAGAGTTGTTGGATGTCATCCTGAAGGATATTGTGACAAGTTCTGTCCAATTGGCATGTTATACCATCAAAATCCTGAGCTGGTTGAAGTGCCCTGCCCATAATGCTCTAATCTTGCTGGCCAGGGTAGGACCTGGCGAGCACGAAGACAAACAGTAGAAACTCTCTCTCTGTGTGTGAGCATGATTGCTGAAATATAAGCTCAGGATGGCTTGTCATGAAGAGTAACAAAACGGGGCGTAGAATATCATCCACATACCATTGTCTGTAAGGGTGCAGTGGATGACAACCACAGAAGTCCTAGTTTGAAAAGAAATGGCATCCGTGACCACCGCTCCTGGTTTCTGGTTGTATATTGGGTGACAGACAGGTTGGTATCCTACTCCTGTTCGGGGTTTCTCCAGACGCATCTTCACTGTTCTTCGGGCCTCAGTTCGAAGTGGGAATTATCACTGAAGACAATTCTACTCCAGTCAATGAGATACCTGGCCAAAGACGTATCTGGAGACTCCCCAGACAGTGGTCGAATACCAACCTGACTATCAGCTACCATACAGCCTGACAACCAGGAGTAATGGTCTGAATTGCCATTTCTTTTCATAGCAGGACCTCTATAGTTGTCTTTCACAGCACCCTCACAGCACAACGGTACGTCGCTAATATTCTATGCCCTGTTTTGTTGCCCTACATGGCAAGCCATCCTGGGCTTACATATCAGCAAGATAATACCCACTCGCACACAGTGAGAGTTTCTACTGCTTGTCTTTGAGGTTGCCAAACTCTACCTTGGCGAGCAAGGCCACTGGGTGTCTCCCTGATTGAGAATGTGTGAAGGATATCCTTCAGGAGGACATCCTATGACTGTCAGTCCATGCCAAGCCAAAAAACTGCTTGGCTAAGGCCCAGACTTGCTCAATTTGTGAAGCTCTTTCTCTTGGATAAATTATCTAATTTTTCCAAAATTGTAATCATTTGCTTGTCTGTACATGTACATCACATGTAGAGATTTCCATCCCATTCTGATAATTCCTTTATGGTGCATTGTTTTTATCTTAGAGTGCCTATATCTTGACACAACTCTAATCTCTCTGCATCAAGAACTAGTGTTGATCGTGTGATGAACCAAATTTGAATCCAAAGTAGAATGTGGGCTAAGGCATCAGACTTGCATTTAGAAACAGCAAGGCCCAAAACCTCTGTAGCTAACAAGATGCAGGTTTTCAGTGGTTTGTGTGGACAAATTTAGGAAGGTAACTTCAAAAATAACATAGCCAATGCTTTTCTCCATTCCTCCTCTAGTGGCCACTTCTATATTGTGACATTAAACGCTAATTTTTTTGCCTTCCATTATCGACAGAATGTTAAGTCCTAGCCTTCCTTTATTTTTCCAACTGACATGTCATGTTACTCCTCAATATGAATATGGGACATGATCACTGGAAATCCTTTCTAAACTGATGTGAGTACTTGTGGTTTTTCTTATTAACTACTTCTATAACACAAATCATTAGATTTTTTAAAAGCATGTACAGGTATTGGTCTTCTGTTTCAGGGAAATGAAGGTACATGTATAGTGGGCTCTCCACCAGACAAGTCTGAAAGTAAGTGTGTAAACAATACTGTTGTCAATTAATAGTTTTGTGCATTTTTTATGAGTCAAGTATTAAGAAGACTCATTAATTTTTGACTTATTACCTGGTTGGGAGTTTAACAGAGAAAAAACATTTGCTTTATGAGGAGAAATGTAAAAACTGAAAAAAAACTGCACCATTTATTTGTCTGTGGTTTGTGTAGATTCAGCCAAGATGGCAAATGAATTTGCTGAATCAAATGGTTGTGAACAAACCAAGATCACCACTGTTATCACTACTACCAGAAGCAGCAGTAGTACCGTTACTACTACTGAAAAAGTTTTGAAGACCTCTTATTCATCAGAAGATTCCCCAGAGGTAAGAATAATGCAATAATTAGGTTATAATACTTATGCCTGAAATTTTTGTTGATGTTATTACTGAAGGTACACTTCTTTTGTGTGGGCTACATTAAAGATTCACTGCAGGGGGATTTTGCTTCCCTCAAAAAACATGCAGAGAAGGAAAGCAATTGGAATTCTATGCAATAGATGTAATTGACGGCCAGACATAAGTAGAAGATTTTTATTTATTTTTCCCCTGAATTAACGTCATTCTTCAGTTATAAGAGCAATTTGGTAACATCTTTAAATTCATAGAAATATTGATGAGCTGGCTAACATTTACCTTCAGCCCAGTGTGGGTGATAGACGTTCACAAGTAGATGCAAGTCAAACCTTTGGAGTCACAAATTTCTTCTTCAGGATAGAAAAGATGAGCAAGGTTGGAGAAAAAGGAGAGAAGAGATGGGTAGATAGTGTAGTTCACTCAGAACTTGAGGACTCCATCTTGTCTTGTCTAAGAAGGAAAGGAGATAAAGATGAAGGTAACTGTGTCAGAGTAGGAAGTCAAAGGCAGAACATCAGAATTTTGTTATTTATTTACAATGGTTTTTTGCAACTTAATTATACAGCTGCTTATAGTAATACATGAAACACACAAATGAGTTTTTGTGCAAAACAGTTATTTTTAAACAAAACAAAACATCACATGCAGTAACAACTGTAAATAAACATTAGGCATTACATTTTTAGAAAACTGTGATGTGCAAAATACAGAGTTACTGTGTTTGGGAAACTATATAAAAATGGGTTTTGCAACAGTAAAGGGATGTTATGCTCATGGAAGATCAATGTATCTTTACTACTTAAATGAAAACCTTTTACGAAATAAAATAAAATAATATAATTATTAGTGTTTGTTAGATGTTGGTTTTGCTTTTTATTATGAATGTGATGCTTTTTCCACCTTGATGTGGAGCCTGCCAAAGTTAACACAAATAAATGAAGATATATTAAGGTTTTTGAGGTAGGGAAGTAATGTAGCTTGTTCTTAACACAAAAGATGTGGTCCCTATCTCCAAATGAACTACTGCCAAGTCTGTTTTAAGCATATTAAAATCAACCCAGAATGTGCAATAATTGAATTCCATTCTAATCAGTATGTACACCAAATTTAAGTGTGGTTTATCTGTTTGTGCCCCTTTAAATCTACAACCCACCCTTTTTCTGTTAAAGAACACTTTATGCCCTTTGCTTACAATTTTACTATCTGAGAAAAAATTTACAGTTAAATGATATGACTGATGCCAGATAAGTCGGCCGGAGTGGCCGAGTGGTTCTAGGCGCTACAGTCTGGAACCACACGACTGCTACAGTCACAGATTCGAATCCTGCCTCGGGCATGGTTGTGTGTGATGTCCTTAGGTTAGTTAAGTTTAAGTAGTTCTAAGTTCTAGGGGACTGATGACCTCAGAAGTTAAGTCCCATAGTGCTCAGAGCCATTTGAACCATATTGATGCCAGATACTTAAACTTCTACTGCTCCATCACCAACTAGCTGAGCACCCAGTGGTGCCCGGTATGTATTTATTTCCCTCCTCTAGTAGTCCGTCTTCTCCTCATCCATCTTTCTGTCCATCTGTTCGTACTCCACTGCCTATCCGCTCCTTCCCTCCCCCCACCCCCCCCCTCCCCCGCCCATCTCCTCCTCCCTCCTTCTAGCTCCACGTTATCGCCTCAACCCCAGTAGGTGGCTGGTGGGTCTTACCACAGCAGTACTTCATTTCAGATTGTAACTAACATGTATATCAAATTTACTTGAAATCATTCCAGGTGTTTAGGATGAGCTTTTTACCCTTGGCTTTGCCCACGTACACATGTCAAATATATGTATCTCTGGCAAATTTCAGCCTGCAGTTTCATTTTCACGCAGCTCAATGTTTATGCATCGTATTTCCTGCATAATGTATCGAACAGAAATATACAACTTTAAAAATGTGTATTTAATGAAAGAAACATAATATAACCTTCTGTTATACATCATTACAAAGAGTATTTAAAAAGGTTTTTTTTCACTCAAAAACAAGTTCAGAGATGTTCAATATGGCTCCCTCCAGACACTCGAACAATATCAACCCGATACTCCAACTCGTTCTCTCTGTAGCATATCAGGCGTAACAGTTTGGATAGCTGCTGTTATTTCTCATTTCAAATCATCAATGGTGGCTGGGAGAGGTGGCCGAAACACCATATCCTTAACATACCCCCATAAGAAAAAATCGCAGGGGGTAAGATCAGGGCTTCTTGGAGGCCAGTGATGAAGTGCTCTGTCACGGGCTGCCTGGCGGCCGATCCATCGCCTCGGGTAGTTGACGTTCAGGTTTCATAAATAACCTTTTTCGTAGGACTCTCCGTACAGTTGATTGTGGAATTTGCAGCTCTCTGCTAGCTCTGCGTTCGATTTTCCTGGGCTGCGAACAAATGCTTGCTGGATGCGTGCTACATTTTCATCACTCGTTCTCGGCCGTCCAGAACTTTTCCTTTTGCACAAACACCCATTCTCTGTAAACTGTTTATACCAACATTTAATACACCACCTATCAGGAGGTTTAACACCATACTTCGTTCGAAATGCACGCTGAACAACTGTCGTCGACTCACTTCTGCCGTACTCAATAACACAAAAAGCTTTCTGTTGAGCGGTTGCCATCTTAGCATCAACTGACTCTGACGCCTAGTCAACAGCGCCTCAAGCGAACAAATGTACAACTAAATGAAACTTTATAGCTCCCTTAATTCGCCGACAGATAGTGCTTAGCTCTGCCTTTTGTCGTTGCAGAGTTTTAAATTCCTAAAGTTGTGGTATTCTTTTTGAATCACCCTGTATATCTACTTACAGGTACATTCAGCAGCATATGTGGATACTGTCTGTGAAATGTGTAGTGAATAGAGTTAGTACTAAAGTAGTTGGAAATTAAAATTTCATGCATGATGCGGCAGTTTTTCACACATCTCAGTATTTGATGTCATATCTTCTGAACTGTGTTTTGTACAATTATATATTTTGGTTGTTACATTCAGTGGCATATGTGAATACTGTCTCTGAATTGTGTTGCAAATACAGTTAGTAGTAAAAGAAGTAATAAATTAAAACGTTATGCTTCATGCAGCAGTTCCACTGCATGAACAGTGATTATGTAGTAAGCGCTAAACTTCTTTTTTATTTTATCGAATTGTGTCGGCGAGAAGACATTTTTGGTCTGACTGTTTCCTAGTTACATTTGCTTTATCATTATTTTTTGATGAACGTCGTCCTTTTTCAGCCTTTCTAGAAGACTATTTAGCAATACTATTTGGCCTATTCCTCTTTCAGCATTTAATAATGAGTTTTATTTGATGCTGTTTATGTAAATATAAGGCTGATTGTTCATTTGCATTGACATTGTCAAGTTTGACACCTTGTAGTAGTTTTATTTCAAAACAGTCTCCGGTGACATGTGTGCTGTTATTTCCATACATGAGAATAATTTGTCTGGTCCATGAAGAATATTAGGGGAAATGTGCTTAATGTCTCACTTCTTCCAAGAAGCATCCACTTCCATTTGATACAAAGGAGAGTTTGCTGTAACGTCCAACAGTTTGTCTTGGACTAAAAAGTGTTCATAGAAAAATTTCTGTGTTGAATAATTTTCACATCCAATCAGCATTTCAACTGTCTGAAGTCCAGATGAGGCTTTATCACTCATTTTTAGGACTGAATGTTTAAAATAAATGGCAGTATGTGGATACAAATGGTCACTCTGCTTAATCAATAAAAAATCAGCACACATGGAACTTACGAACTGACTCTAGATGTCTGCGTACAGCATCTATTGTTAACTATTAAAATGTTGCTTTCGTAACTGAGCACATAATGTTTTTGTTGAACATTTTTAGTATAACTGACATGAAGTGCTTGTAGAAGTATTTTTTATTAAGTGAGAAAAACAGTATTTGCCCAACAGTGACTACACGTATATGGAAACACAGCCACCACAGACTTAAAGTATAAACAAGGAGAAAACTGTTGATACTAATTTAGATATTTCAACAGATTTTGCCAGTGGTGAACAGAAAAGAAGGAAAGAGAAAGGAAAGTGAAGAAATGAAACATACAAGGAGTGAGAAGCTTGTTGGGGTACACAAAGTATGAGAAAAAAGCGATTGAGGGAGAACTTAACAGATGAAATTAGAGAAGAAGACTGTGTGAGACACTCAGCAAACAGACATAGAGAAACTCTGGATGGAACAAGATTATGTAATGAACTAAGTAGATTTACAATGAGTAAAGCTTGTGAAACACAATGATTGCAAGTACGAGGGCCGTTCAGAAAGTAACCTCCGGTTGATTTAAAAAAATACACCAAGTTAAATAAAAATATTTTAATATATACATCTTACAACTACATCTTTGCACTATTTTTCTACATAGTCTCCATAGCGATTGAGGCACTTATCGTATCTCTTCACAAGCTTTGAAATTCCTTCTGCATAAAAATCACCCGCTTGTGCCTGGAGCCAGCCTGTGACCGCATCTTTGAGCTCTTCGTCGTCATCAAACCGCTGTGACCCGAGCCATTTCTTCAAATGCATGAAGAGGTGATAATCACTTGGCACCAGGTCTGGGCTGTAAGGTGGATGGTTGATAACGTCCCACTTGAAGGACTCAAGAAGGGCCGTTGTTCTGCGAGCAGAGTGAGGACGGGCGTTATCGTGCAAAAAAAACGATACCGGAAGTCAGCATACCACGGCGTTTGTTCTGTATAGCCCGTCGTAACTTTTTTATTGTTTCACAGTAAACGTCTTGATTAATGGTCGTACCACATTCCATGAATTCAACCAACACCCCTTTGGCATCCCAAAACACCGTTGCCATCAGTTTTCTGGCAGAAAAATCTTGCGAGGCTTTTCTTGGTTTGGTAGGCGAATTTGAATGTGCCCACATCTTTGATTGTTCTTTTGTCTCAGGGTTCACGTACTTAATCCAGGTTTCGTCACCTGTCACGATTCTGTTTAACAATGGTTCTCCTTCGTCCTCATAACGTGACAGAAAGTCTAATGCAGAGGCCCTTTGAGTTTTGTGGTGGTCGGTAAGAATTTTGGGCACCCATCGTGCACAGAACTTATGGTAACCCAATCTTGCTGTCACTATCTCGTACAAGAGAGTCTTAGAAATCTGTGGAAAACCAGTAGACAACTCCGTCATTGAGAAACGTCGATTTTCACGAACTTTTGCATCAACTGTCTGAACAAGTTCGTCAGTCACCAATGATGGTCTACCACTCCTCTCTTCATCATGAACGTTTTCTCGTCCACTTTTAAATAAACGTACCCATTCACGGACAACTCCTTCACTCATAACTCTTGGTCCGTACACGGCACAAAGCTCACGATGAATAGCTCCTGCAGAATATCCTTTGGCTGTAAAAAGCCTTATGACAGCACGCACTTCACATTTGGCGGGGTTTTCTATTGCAGCACACATTTCAAACTGCCACAAAAACTAAACTAGCGCAGGTACGACGTTCACTCGACCACGGCTTGATGCCGACTGACCTGTTGAGTGCGTGAACGCACAGATGGCGTCGCTACTCCCCCCACAACCCGCACTGTGACCAATCGGAGGTTACTTTCTGAACCGCCCTCGTATATAAGTAAAACATTAGTGTACAAAAATTGCAAGCAGAATAATTAGATATTTCAGTTTCTCAGGTGGAGCATTCTTTTATGATCCCACTAAATAGTACAACAACACAATTACAATGTCATTGGCAAAACTGATCAAGTATTTTACTTATGTGGTGTCAAGAAATTCAGTATAGAAGCACCAGATACCTGTTGCATGAGTGGAATAGACCAAGCTAACAATTTTTCAGTTAATTATTAACATTACACTACCAGGAGAAACTGAACTCACTCAAGGACAACGCCATTTTATTGACAAGTAATTCATTGTTGTAGGAGTATATCATAACAAATTCAGACCAAATGAAACACAGGTCATCGATACACAGCGTATCTCCCTCTGATGGCAACACAGCCGTGTATTCTCACACAAAAACGTTAATACAGGTGGCAGATGTCATCCTGTGATAGATTGTCCTATGAATCTTGAACTTTTTGTTGCAGTTTGGCAATGGTTCTTGTAAACGCTAGAGGACAATTAAGTTGTCACTTCTTCATGTCCTGTATGTGTTCAGTTACTGAGAGATCTGCTGATCATGTTGCTTGGGGCAATCGTTGTACGCTATGAATAACATAATGTCCCAGCAGCTGTGTTTGCTGATGCATTACCCTGCTGAAAAACACATCACCTTTGTGATGAAGAAATGCCAGTAGTATGGGGTAACAACCTGTGTGATGTTGTGGGCACTGGTTACTTAACTCTGCAGAAACACCAAATGATACCACAACCTCTGTCTGATGCTTGTCCCCACTCTACCCTCACTCCCCATCGCCACCCCACTCCCCTCCACCGCCACACTCCCCACCGAGTGAACACGTGGCATCCCCACTGCTGCTGGATGATTTACGGAATCCACTTGTTCTAGCATTGAGAGCTCTGCACCCACATGTGGGTGCCCAGCCCATGGATTCCCAGCCAGGTGCATGGAGGAACATGCTGGCTGACAGCCATAGAGGAATTCTACTGGACTCTTCTCCCTTATCAGCGTCGACTGCAGGAGCTTAGAAAAATTGTTAGCAGCTCATTCGTAGGAGCATCGGCCACATATTTCATCATCTGTGTTTTAAAAGTTCGCATCAATCTTTTGGCCCCACCATTTGATTAGGGCTGCAAAGACAGACATAGCATGTTTTGAATTCCACGTCTGTGGCAGAACTCACCGTAAATTTGGGAGCAACATTACGGTCCATTGTCCAACACCAGCATGAGAAGTAGTCCTTCAGTAGCAAAAATTCTGGTGAGTGCGGTGACTGTTCTCTCTGCACTTGTGGATCAACAGCAGACCACATACAGGAAGTTGGACCGACAGTGGACCACATAAGGAAGGTTTGCAGAACCTGCTATCATGGATGTGAGGACATCAGCCAGCATGAAATCGTTTAGTGGAGAGCTCCTTGCTGTTATTCTCACTGATGCCAGTTGTCGACATGACGTTTGACCTGTGACATGGCGCTAGGGGAGCAGCTTATTTCGTGAGATGCGACAGTTACCTTGATGCAAGAGCTGCAAGATTGTTGACTGGAGAGGTTGCGTGAGGACTACCTGGGGAGACTGTTGATCCATGGTTAGTAGGATCACTTCGTCCACGAGGATTAGACGTTGGTGGAAGTAATGCTGCAACAGTTTTGAGCATTGACTGGGAATGTGGTCTGACTATCCCTGTTGTACGTACTGCCGCACCTTTGCAAGATTGTGTCCTCGGCCATGGCTGTAGCCACACAGGTCTCTGTGATGGGAAAAGTGCCCATGACCTGTTGAGTTTTTTGTCCAACTGGAAGCACAAGATCACATTTTGGTCGAACTCCAGGTCAGGGCCCAATGGGAGAGTGCCTGTGTATGCCTATTAAGTGGTATTGTAGAAGTGAATTTTGTAATTTTACCTGCAGAGAAAGAGTGCCTAGTGCTGGAATCCGGTTGCGTAGGTTTGCTGCCGGACTGAAGAGGGAGGTAATGGTTTATGACCTGTAATGAGATGATACTTTATTTCATGTAGGAATATATGGATTTTCTTCAGTGCAAAGATGATTGTGAGGACTTCTTTTTTTGATTTGTGAATAACACTTCTGCACAGCATTTAGTGTCTACAACACAAATGTGATCGAATGTTCAGAGCCATCTGGGTCTCTGTGCCAAGATGGTCCCCAGGTTCTGTTGAGAGGCATCTGCTGCCAAGACTATCTGTTTGCTTGATTGAAATATTTCTCAATATTGCTGACTGGAGGGCCTGCTTCAGGTTCTTGAATGCCTGTTCACATGCCTCCAACCCTACTAAAGGCATATTCTTCTTCTACTGGATGTTGAGTGGGTGCGCAGTTAACCCCATGCCTGGGATAAATTTTCTCTAATACATTATTTTTCTCAAGGAGTGGAGCTCCTTTAAATTTGTGGGGCAAGGAAGTGTGACAACAGCTTCAACATCTGTGTGTGTGTGTGTGTGTGTGTGTGTGTGTGTGTGTGTGTGTGGAGGGGGGGGGGGGGTGCTTATTACCTGTGCAAGAGATGATGTGTCCTAAGTAATCCACCAACGGTTGAAAAAAAAAAAAGAGATATTTTTTGAGGTTGCATTTAAGGCCTGCCGAATGGAGGTTGTGGAACAGCCACTGCTGGTTTCCTAAGTGTTCTTGCATTGTGGCTCCCATCACCACAATGCCATCTAGGTAATTTATGCGGCCCAGAACAACCTGCAGCTCTTGGTTGAGGAACCTTTGAAAGATTGCTGGGGTATTGGTCACCCCTGAAACTAAGCGTTTAAAACTACTAGTACATTCTGTGGTTTCTCATCCAGGGTAGTTGTAAATAAGCTTTGTAGAGATTGACATTCAAAAAATACTGACTGCCTGTGAATCTGGAGAAAAGCTCGTCTGGTTTTGGGATGTGATACTTACCAATATCTGACTGGGAACTAATCTTAATCTCCATGCAGGCAGTTTCCCTGACAGTTTTTTCACAATAACCGAAGGTGTTGCTCATCCACTTGCAGACAAGGGTTCAGTGACGTCCATGGCATCAAACTATGTGTAAAGGACATAAGTTGTGCAGGATAGAAGCAAGGGCATGCCAATTTTTTAATGGAATGGGCACCATAAAGTCCTTCACTTTTCCTGGACACTAGCGAAAGTGTCAGGGTAATCCTTACTGAGGGTTTCCAATTCCCTAAGTGGGACTTATTTCAATACCAGGTGGACTGAGTCATGGATGACAAATCCGAAAGCAGAGAAAACATTGTGACTGAATAGATCCTCTATCCGTGCTGTGAACCACAAGGAAGGTAATGTGTTGCATGACATTTTTGTATGTTGACGCACTTGGGTATTGTCCATTGAGTGGAATGTATTTTCTATATGCTGCCAAGTGGTGAGCTGTGAATTAAAGGGGAGGTGCTCCCAGCTGGAGATATTTGAGAGAGCAAAAGGGACATGGTGACACCAATGTTGACCTGTAGCTAAACTTGTTTGTTGTGCAAAATGAGCATGATGAATAATTTTGCAGGTGACACCAGTGTAGTGTGAGACTCTGATGAAATCATATTAATGTCCATTATGTCCTATCCAGACATGGTATTTTACAAAGGATAAATAGGACTTGGTAGCAACGTAGCTAAGCAGAGCGCTTGAAACCTGTCTCAAGCTGGATTAACTTCTCACAAGTTTCATCTGTCTGTATTATTCCAACTAAACAAAGAGGATTATTGGTACAGATATTGAGGGATTTATTGTAGCACAGATTCATTTGTCATGGTTACTTGAGCTGTAGGGAAAGGAGTATTTGATCTGAAATTGCTGGGGATTGTAAAAATGGAGTGGTTGTTTGCTTTCATGTGAACCCTAATTTGGATGGCATTGTTAGTCAAATGGAGGCCGACATTCAGGAAAACTGTGGAGTTTGTAAAAGAGTAAGATAACTTTCAATAAAGAAATCAGTTAGTTTCTGGAAGGAAGTGAAGTTTTTCATCTTAACTATAAGCCTAGGGCACAAACTATTGTTGAATCTAAGAACCTTTCACAATCGAGGCGGGTTTTTAGTTTTTTAATATATTGTTGAATCTCCCATGTGTCTTTGTGTTCTGGCAGGACACAGAAATTTTGAAAGGTGCCACCATAAGCATCACATCATTTATTGGACACAGCCAATTTCCACCAAAGCCCTTACACCATAGATAACAGTTGCTTTTATGCATATCAATGAGTGAGTGCTATCAATTTCTGATTGTTCATCCAGTGCCTTTTATAATAACTACATAATAAATTTAGCTTCTTTTGTGGGTAATATTTGACAGCATTATTTTTTGCTCCTTTGAAGTATCAACACTTGGAAATAATGGCATTACCAAAGTTTATATTCTCTGTTAGATGCAAAGTATTTGCTACATGTTGTATCTTCATTAATAAGTCAATGTCCCAGTTAGGTGGCCTCTCAAAATGTTGCTGTACAATGGAACCATACTGGGTTAATTGCTGTCCACCTGATTTATTTACATCTCTGACCTTCAAAGATGAAGACCATATGAGTAAGCATGATGTTGATTAATGTTACAATCAGTGAAGTTTGTGGGATACTTCTAGCTTGTCATTGCAAGAAATAATAATTAAAGAAATAGTGTTAGACATAGATACCCTATATAGGATGGATGCCGGTGTAAAGAGAGGTTGCATTAATGGTGACAAGGTAGGTTTTAGCTGTAAGAGAGTTAGGAATATAGTCAAGGTGTGCAGCAAAATGGATTGTTAGTGACTTTAAAGCATGCCTCAATGAAATGGCCAGGATAGCAGTCTAGTCTCTGCTTTGGTTTCCTACTCTCTCTCTCTCTCTCTCTCTCTCTCTCTCTCTCTCTCCCCCCCCCCTCTCTCTCTCTCTCCTCCCCCCCCCTCCCCCCACTTTCTCTCTCTGATGGATTCTCATTTATCTTTGTGTCCCTTCTTTCTATGTCTACATTGTCATACATATTCTGCAAACCATTGCGAAATGTGTGGCATAGAGTAGCTTTTCAAGCTACCCACTATTTTTTCATGTGCAGCACGCAAAAAGTCATTTTCTTGATAACTACTACAATTTATATATAGCCATTGTGAAAAATGACCACAATAAAAAACAGTAATTAGTTTCATCTTGGCTTTGTGGTCCCTATGAGAGTGAAGTGTAGGGAATTGAAGAATGTCTCTTGATTATTTGCTTAACATTGGCTCTTCCAACTTTGTAAATAGCCTTTCTTGGAATAATGGACTTCTGTCTTCAACCATCTTCCAGGTCAGGATTTTTCATCATTTCTGTGATGCTCTCTTGTAAGTTGAGTACATTGGTGACCTTTCATGCTGTTTGTACACTCACTTGAGGATGAAATAGTATTGGAAATCAGTGTGGATTTGTAATTAATATATGGTACCCGGTTTTAGAAAAAAGAAACCATATTTGTAATTAATGTATTGTACCCAGGTTTAGAAAAAGAAACCGTATTGGTGTATTGCTTATTGAGATGTATAGCGAAGATTGCCAGGGGACAGGAGAAGATAACTCCAATAACCCAGACACACATCAGAGGAGAAGGGAAATGTCAAGGTCAAAAGACTAAGCCATTTGGTGATTGCTCTAGTTCATGGCTGTGAACAGAAGAGAGAGAGATGTTTTTAGACCACAGTTCAGAGGGCCATCTGTCTCACGAGTCAGGTGAACCTGCAGCATGATTTGATTGGCAAGGCAGCTTTGCTAACAACAGTTTGGTCTATTCTGACATGAACAATTTGATTGTTGTTGAATTCAGCTGAAAGGTGATGGATGAAGGAGGTGACCTTTTTGTAAAATTTAAATAATGAAAATTATTCACATCTGCGGCACCTGGTACATATCTTTTCCTCTCCCTGAAAGAATTTACTATTGGTAAATTTGACAATCTCAGTGTAACCTTAAATCTAGCGAGTGACAAAATTTAACACAGTTATTACAGCTCTGTCTGGTGACTAGCTGGGTGCACAGGGCTGTGACAGCCATGGCAATACAAAGGTAGCCAAAGCTGACTTCTGAGACATTTTTAAGGAGTACAAGTAACTGAGACACTTATAAGTCAAGGACTAGAACATAACATGTAAATAATCAGTACATGTTACAGGTCAGTTTTTTTTTTTTTTTTTTTTTTTTTTTTTTTAGAAAAAGATTAAGGAGGAAGTGAATGATTGATTTCTAGCATAATTAGGAGAAGTAATGGATCTAGCATGATGTTCAATAGGGGCCACATGATGTTGAAAGGTTTCTTCATCAGATTGTAGTTTGTTTTTTAAAAAGATGTGAGCACACAGTGCCCTAGCTCTTTCAGGGATTAGGTAACCATCAGGGAGACACAGACTGGTTGTCAACCTGACAGTAAGGCAGATTGAAATCAGGGAACAGAATTTTGAAACACACGAGTTATTTTAATTGTAATCAGGGAGGACTGAAGCATTTTAAGTAAAATTTATTTTGAGTTTGTTAGCACCACCGAGTATGTCTTGTAAGTAATGTTGTAATTATTTAAGTGATCAAAGAAAAGTTTTAAAACTGAAAATATATTAATGTGTGGAAGGCACAAATCACCTTCTTGATTGAATCTGAGCATCAACCAGAATGATCTATGAAAGTAAACAGATTTGACTGACAGAAATGTAAAGTGACAATTACAAAATGTGAGGCTTCTCACTGCATTAATGCATCTCATAAATCAATAACAACATTTAGAATAAACTCCTGAAGGTTGATTCCTTTGACTCAATTTTTTGTGGTCATAACAGCTACGTATCTAAATTCAGTTAAATTGAATAGAAAGATTGTAGAAATAATGCATGACAACAGAACATCAAGTGAACATAAGCACAATAATAAAACACCATTGTTTGAAACAAGTCGCAAAGTAAGAAATTTATAAGACAAATACAAAATAATAGTTTAATTAAAGAAAACAGTCCAAAGTGGGATTACAAAATTATAGTTCACGACAGTAGAAAACAAAAGTTGACCTTAACTTTTGCATTTTATCTCAGAACAATCCACTGGAATTAGGTGAAGGCACTCGATCATCTAGAGTGGCTGTATGCATTCTACTCCATAACTTGCAAGTGAAACAGCAATATAGTCATCCTCAGTATCAGAATAACAAGTAGGATGGAAGTTACTGCGGGAAAAGTTAGGGTACAGAGAAATTTCTGCATTATGGCCTGAGAGGGGTGAATCAGGCCTGAGGGACCGCCAAGTTGTCCTGTGCTGATGGTTTCAGCAGATGCGATACCAGGAGGTGTGTGGTCAGCACACCACTCCTCCAGTCATTTTCGGTTTTCTTGATTTTGAAACCACTAGTAGTCGGTCGAGTGGCCATGTCAGGTGATCTTACGAGGCTGAATGCACCCTGTACCAGTACTCCAACCAAGGAAAAATCGTTATCAGTACCAGGAATCATGCTGAGTACACAGCTGCAGATTTGGACACTACAGAAACACTGTTAAGTAAAATATTGTGGTAGTGGAATCTTATACTATGGATGGCAGCTAGATCTAGTGTGATTTGTTGTTGATGCTGCCACCGCCGCCACTACTGCTGCTGCTATTACTGCTACTACACCATCAACTAATCCAAGGACTTGAGCAATTCAGTGTTTTTAGTCTCCAGAAGAACTGTTAAGATAGACTGTGTACTGCCTAAACTGAAATTCTGGAATGAATAGCAGGAATGGTTCAATAGTGGAATTAAGAGTTTCTTTTAGTTGTGTGTAGAGCCAAAATTGAGGTTTCAGGACGTCACAGTGGGATGGTTTGAATAGAAATCTCATATTATTCAGTATCTGTGTGAAGTGAAACTCCAATCATAACTCACAAGTGAAACCACAGTTATATATGGGACATTCTATAACCTACTGCTTCGTATGTGGTAGCACAAAAGCTGTGTTAATTTATCAGTCAGGGATGTGCAAGTTGTTTAGTTTCTGCTAACAACAGAATAATTTCAAAAAGAGAAGTGTTGTTATATGAAATTAAATCAATACAAATATAGTTTACCTAGAGTGGCAATTCTGTGACTCTACAGCAGACAAAGCTCTATTGTGTATGCTGTTCAGTACAGTGTCTAACTGGAGGGACCATAGTTGGATAATACCTTTATGATCACTCCCATTAGCCATCGTGCCAAGTATCAACTTAGTTTGTGTGGTCAATAGTTGCAAGTATATTTCCAAGGAATAGGTAAGGTTAAACCCTGTATCATTCCAATTCACAAATCAGACAAGGAGGTATCCACAAGTGAAGAATAAGTTTGAGGTAATTTTGAGTCAACTTCACAGTAACACAGTTATGATACTGTGGCATAAAACTAGAAGCAAGGGGTATATCTTTTGAAGAGGCAGGTATAGTTGCATTGAGATATTTATAAGAGTATAAAGTAAGGACTCAGGAGGAATTAAAATCAAACTGACTTTATTTTGTAGTCCAGTTTATGTACCCGAAATAATACGTCATATCAACTTGGGCATGACCAGAGTTTATCGTGAAAAACAGGGTTTTCTAGTATCGTACTTGCAACACTGTTGAAGTTGCAGCAAGTTACTAATTTGGGTTTTCGTAGCATCCGTATTTTGATTAATCAAATCACGAAGGAGTTTGTGGTGAGATAGCAACTGGGTAGTGAGCAGCGAACTTTGTTGCATATGAGAACAAACTGTCTTCAGTATGTTAAAAGGAGGAAACGAAGTCTACACAAGACATTGAAGTGTATCACACATGTGTAAGCAAAGGTGCTGATTTGCCTCGCCAGTGTCTTCTCGGAGGCAAGTTGCATCTTGCAGTGCCTGGTTGCACTTATTCAGTTTCTGTTGAATGATAGGTGGTTCCATCCAAAGAAAAGCGTGATCATATTTCAGCAGATTTCAAAAAAACATCACAGCAGCCTTTTCCATTATAATGAATTGCACCCTTGTAGCACAAGTTTTCAAATTTCATAAACTTTGAACATAATTTTGCCATACCAGCCAGTGATGAAAACTATGCTATGACAATGTATCAGCATAGTGAAATAATGCAAACATATGACAAAACCATTCAGTAGTAGAGGCGGATAATAAATTATGTAGGAATAAGTAAAAGAGCAAAAAGAGGCTAAAGGGGCATAATAGTTAATTTGGTTGTAATGTGAAGTGTATAAGACACAAATGTAAAAGCAGTGGTGTGTTACTAGCACAGAGGGCTGCTAGGCATGTTACTAATTGCATGCAGTGGAGAAAAGGCATCATAGTCCAGTCAATGAAGGAAAATTGGGGAGAAAAGTTCATATAATTGCAAATTTTTGCACAGTGGTAGGAACAATATACTAGAAGTTCTGACTGTGGGGCATGTGCACATGTGCTTGTGGATGAGTGGCAGGTGGGAGGGGGGGGGGGTGGGGGGGGGGGGGGGGGGTGGACTGAAGAGCGAGCGGGGTAGTCCAAACACTCTATAATCCATTACTTCACTAGAAGGCACTACAGGGTATTTCACACAGTTATACAGATCCTTCTGCATCTTGCTTCTTGAATCACTGGTAATGCAACATGCAGATACATCTAGGCGATGTTTATTTTCCACGAAGTGCATTAGCACTACACATGGAACACAGATATGGTTACAAATAACACTAATGTAAGAAAAGCATACACACAAATTCTTGTAAATCTCTGCACACTTTCCTACACTGCTAGAGACGAAATTAATTCATAGTCATTCTGTATGGCAGTAATGTTCTTCTGGGAAAGGCATCTTCCGCCACCATGAGCAGTGCTTGCTTTTTAGTTTACAGGCAGACTATACCCCACCAGCATTTTCTGTCCATTTCTCTTATGTGTGTAGAAAAAATAACTTCACAGAGCTCATATTTATGTGCTGTGGAGCTATTTTCAGTTTAATAAGTGGATACTGTGTCGGCAGCGGTTCATGCGGTGAACTTTGGAAGGGCTGATTTAATTTTGTGAAACACTCTGTAGTTGCTTCTTGTGAAGTAGTGTAGTTGAGAGAGAAGGACTCATCTACTGGGTCTTCAGTTTTCAGGCCTATGAAGGAGGGAAGTACAGACCACAATCCAGTGAATAGCTACCTTCACACATCACAGAGGCAGAACGTAAATTGTAACAGGAATTCATTGGTTGCTGTGTAAATGTTTTACTGGGCTTGGCTTTTGTGTCAAATGATTCTTTCTGAATTTAGCTGGATCCACTACAGGAGATGGTGTATTGTCACCATTTCCACTTGGTTAAGTGGGCAAAATGAACTATAATCTTCTGATCTGGGAGCTGCAATTCGACACAGACAGCCAATGTGAAGTGCGATATCTGGTATGGTCCATCCAAATTTCTTAGCTCTGCCTGTTCCCATAACCATTTGTCATAACATTGCATGATCTACTTGATTTAGCAGCATCCTAGTGTTTTTTTGAATATGGAGCTGTTGTCTCTGTGTCACAGCTCCAATGCTCTGCTGAAATTTCTTCCATATACACTGTAATCTTTTAGCTTCACTTTGCTTGAATGTGTTTTGGGCAGCATCTTCTTGATCTCGATAGGGGAACTCTTTTGTGACCATAAACATCCTCATAGAGTCTCAACCCTGTTGTTTCATGTACCATGGCATTGTCTGATGAAATCACAAATAGCAATAGACAGTCCTAGCCTGAGTTCGAGCCATTCATGTAATAAGACCTTTTAACTACAGTTTTATGAACACATTGATCCCTGACATTTGTTGTAAGGGGGTATTAGGCAACGATCTGCCATGAACGGTACAGGCCTGTGTGACAGCTATCTGGCTGTAGAACAGGTGAAACTAAGAGAATCAGTAAGCACATTAATGTGCTCATAAACAGAAAGCTGATCTGAATGCCCATGAATCTGTGCATGCACATTAGAGGGCAGTAACTCACACATGTGCAGAAGGGGGTACTCAGAGCATGCTTCTTACTTATTCTTGTTGAAATCAAGCAAAATAAATATTTTTTGCCAACAAACTGTGTATTATATAAGCTGTTTCTGAAAAGCATTGTTTGTACTGCATGATTCGTATTTTAGAAATGGAATGGACCAAACAAGTGTTAAGCATCCTAATTCAGGCATATAGTGAGGAAAGATGTCTGTGTTACCATCACAACCCCTGTCACAGAACTCATTTATTACTGAATAAATATGCATATAACTTCAAATGTGTGGTTTTCAGCTTGTGTATGTAGTGTTGTAATTAAGAAAAGGTTACATTTGATTTGATTACATCTGTTTCTTTACTTCAGCAAGCCAGGAAGGACAAACTGGCAATAGTCAGCAAGAGAATCCTATCACAAAATGAATAAACGTGTGGTTCAATTCTTACTTTCCGCTAGGTGAAACTGCCTCCTACAATATTTTGTTACTGATCTGTGGATCTTTGGGCCTCAGTTCCTTTGTTAATATGGATTATTTCCACTGCCTTCATCCATTCTTCCCAGCCAGGGTTGAACCCAACAATGTCTGGCTTTTCGTCATTGTCCTTGTTAGTGTGCTCTAATCCTAAGAGTTACAGGCACTGGAAGGCAAAAGCACTGAAAACAAATGCATCCTCCTTGTGCAAACTTCTGTATAAATGTAAATTTAAACACTAAATATATTCTTGTGCTATCAAGTGCCATAATATAAACTGAATAGTTCAGCCCTTAATTCAGAACAGTAATAAGATAATTCTGTGACAGTTACATAAGAGAACAGCAGTTACTTAATAAATAATAACAAAAAATAAAAACAGTTACTTTATAAGTAGGAACCTTCAGCTCTCAGAAATTTTTAATTTCAATTAACAACTTTACAAAAAATCAGACAGTCCTCTTCAAGATTCACACAGTATTGCCATCTAGTGCACCTGCGTGGATTCACATGAGAACTATCCCACATACATCATGTAATTGGGCAATGTGAACCAGTTTGTCATTCTACCTTAGGTGCACGGGTAATATGGGCTGTAGAGTGAAACGGTGTAGTTGTCCACTTTTTTAAGTAGCCGACATACTTGTACCATAAGTTTGAACATTAAGTTTGTCTCTCGGTGTGTTGTTATCCCTTTGGACTCCAAAATGGTAGTACTAAATGAGCGATGAATGCTTTCTCAACTGTCTCTGCGATCATATCTTCAATAGCTAACATAATAAGATAGCAAGAGAAATGGTCGCTCATGGGTAAAACTCATCTATTTTGAGCTGTTATGGGAAACTGTCTCTCAATATCGAGTGCAACGATTTCACGAGGTTCTACTGCCCCAGGTAGAGTTTTGAAGAGGTATATTTGGTCTTCATCCTTGCACTCTCTTAGCACAAGGGAGACAATTTTGAATGAGTTCTTCTACATCTTTCTTTTTTTGTGGCCACCAATAATAATGGCCTGCAGTGTGAACTAGTGTGGTGCTTTTCCCATTATGACATGCCTTTATGCGATCATGACATTATCGCAGTGTGCACTACATTTTCATATATAAAATGTTATCTCTTGCTATTAAAGCTGCTGTGGTTGCCAGTTTCTTATGCTCATTATAGAGTTCCAGTGCTTTTTTAATTCCTCTGTAAGCATCTTGTCTCCTTGCAGGATCTTAATTTTCCTACTAAAGGTATTTGCGCTCTTATTTAACGTGCCAGACTTGTGACATATTGATAGTGTTTTAAGGCCCATCTAACAAGTCTGGTACTAGAATCTTTTATACTCAAAAGCCATAGTAAAGCTACATGATGTGTAATTATTGTGAACTGATGATCATGTAGGTAACATCAAAAGTAATGAATGCCAAAAGCAATGGCCAGAAGTTCATTTTTTGTTGTGCTGCATTTGGCACAGTCGATTCTGTTGGCATGATTTATAGCCAGTTGGTTTTTCTTCATTGTGTTGTATTTCACTCAAAATACGGATGACAGCAATATTGCCAGCATCAAATGATAGGATAAAAGGTAGCGTTAAATCCAGATAAGCCAAGATAAATGAACTTAAAGAAGCATGGTAACCCATGGAATTTTAATGTCTCTGCTTCCAACATTATCTATGCGCACTGGCAGAAATGTACCATAGTCTGAAATATTCATGTGCTGTTTACTGTCTAACATTTCTTGTTTATGGGTCTATTAAGAAAGTATATCATCGTGTAAAAAAAGGCTTTCTTCACCTCTATCCAAATGATTTCCCCTGTACCAACCAATATTTTCTCAGCTTTATTTAACTTCAACACTGTGTATATGATTTGGTGAGTTGGGAGTAGATTTAGCAAACAAATCACCAAAAACACTTGTTTAACAATGGAAAATCCAGGTTAAAATGTAACAATATTATGAAAAGGGTAGTTGCTACTCACCAAGTAGTAGTGTTGCTGGGTCGCAGATAGGCACAACAAAACCTCTGTCACAAAATAAGCTTTCGGCCAACAAGGCCTTTATCAAACACACACACACACACACACACACACACACACACACTGGTAGTCTGGCTTCAGCTGCCAGAGACTGTGGTTGTGTGTATGTGAGTTGTTTTTGCAAGTTGTGACAGTCTTTGTTGTGCCTATCTGCATATCAACATCTCCACTATGGTGAGTATCAGCTCTCCATTGCATAATATGAAAACACTTATTTATACACTTGTATCAATGAAAAAGGTAGACTTTCTACCATTGATCTTACATGTCAAAATTTGGGCAAAAGGGGAGTGAGTGCAGTGGCAGAACCACTCCTGTTCACATTTCCCATATTTGCATTCCTTCAAGGACCTCAGTAACCTATTTGGTTGGCGAGCTGTGATGTGAAGATGGACAGTTTGCCCTCTCGTGTCCGATATTTTTTGCAATAGGCAAATGCCAATGCCAAACAGTCGGGAGCCTTCTGACCCCAGTGTTTGCACCAAGTGCAGTGCACTTCAGCCGTGAACGCTTACTTGGGTGTGAGACTGGGGAAAATGTCAGGCCTTCTTGCCTGGAAACCAGAGTCGTACAGCCTCCCTTGGTGTGATTGGTGAAGCACACTTCACCTCAGCCCCTCCGTGTGAGTAAATCCTGTGAGGAAATATATTTTTACAGAAGGTACTCTGCTTTACTGAGAAGTCTCTTCCTTTCATTACATAGGTCTTATTCAGTCAGCAAAGTATTCAAAATCTTCTCTGGAATTTTGAGGTATTGTGGAAAGTTTTTCAATGTTGTAACTAATACTATGCTTCTCCATAACTGTCCACTAGACCTGTTGCAAGAATGACAAATGCCTTGGTGTTTCCCAGCCCATTCCACAGAATTTATATAAGCATGATTCTCTCCTTGCAGCTTGAGGATGGTGGCTCCTGCCAACACTTCATCACCCTATGCGGGAGTTTCCCTGCATCCGTTAAATTTTGTATGAAAACATGGACATTTTTGCCTAGTTTGTCTGTGTAGGTAGGAACTAGCAAACAAATTGCGACATCAAATACAGGCCAGTGTGGAACTGCACATGGAAACCCCGTGAAATGGGGAAGTGAAATGGGGAAGTGAGGCTAGCTGTGGACACAGTGCTTCTTTGTGGCATTGCATTTACTAATGCCTCATTAAGGTGCCTTTGCAGGACATAATTTTTCACCCAGAGTGGCTCCATTCTCACTTAAAATACTGCATCCATCTCCATCTGTCTCTGTGACCTGGTTGAAAGCATTCCTCTAAACTAGACACATAAAATAAATAAATAAAAGCCTTTGATGTCAGATCTCGGTGACATCTCTGAAAGCACAGCACCAATGGCTCCTTCTCCATAAAAGAGAAGTTTGTGAATTACATATGTTGATCAACTCATGACGTGGTAAGCATGGGACAGAGAAACAGTTGGTGGCTTCGGGGTGGCGCTGGGTCATTGTACTGGCAATGTGGCTTTGTCCAAAGGTGGCGGGTGATGTCTGAAGGCCTCGGACAGTTGGGTGGGGTGGGGGAGGGGTTGGCGGCAGCGGTGGTGGCGGCAGTGGCTCTGGGTAGTTAGCCCAACTGACAGCACTAAGCATTTGTCAGTTGTCACAGCACAAGGCCAGATGGTGCCACACAATTGTTTCTTGCTCACAGTTTAGTAATTTGTATGCAGCACTTCAAAAAGCTGGAAACAGTGCAAATTCAGAATTCCATTTCTGACACTAGTTTGTATGCCCAATTAGGGGTGTAGTCATAATTGGAAAGCCCTTTGGGCTTGTAATTAATATACAGGGGTAAGGTTTATAAACTGATTGTATTCAGCCAATGAACCAAATCCTACCACCTGCTTTACCTGCAACTGCTGTAATTTTCATTTCATGTTTATAAAAATTGCTACAGTGAGGTATTTGTATGAGTTGGATGAACCCAAATATAACTCGGTGATGTTATAGGCTACTACATTTCTGTATTTTTTGAAATTTACAATTTTAGATTTCTACACATTAAAGCAAGTTGCACTCCTGGTTTTCAGGCTGTTTGGGGGGTTACAGTCAGGTTGGTATCGCACTGCTGTCTGGAGTATCTCCAAACATATCTTTAACCAGGAATCTCAGTGACTGGAGTGGAATTGTCTTCAGTGATGAGACCCACTTTGAATTGAGCACCGATGATCTGTGAGAGTATATATAAAAACTTCAATGTGGTAACAATTCATATGCTTTTCAGAAGTAACAAAATACTGCAGCCACATTGTTGCCATCACTCGTGGCTTTTGGGATGTGAGAGAGAAGTGGAATTGGATTTTGGATGACTGATGTTTTCAGAATGCTTGTTGGATTGACAGAGGTCATTCTGTTAGAGATCCCTCATTATATTTGAGCTCAGAATTTCTTCTAAGATTCTAAAACAGTGACATTGGATGGTAGTTTTCTGGATCACTTCTTGTACCCTTCTTGTAGACAGATGTGCCCTGTCTTTTTAACCATCATTGGCCACAGGTTTTGTTTGGGAGGTCCACAATATACAGGATATATAAAAAAGAATCGTCCAATTTTTTTTAAAAAAAATCATAACTATTATATTGTTTGAGCTATAAGCATGAACAACATACTGTTGGAAAGAGCGAACTCTCAAGTTTTACATGGTTCCCGCTAGGTAGCAGCAGAGTGTGCGTCACTAATAGCTGTTCAGAATGACTTTCATACTACGTATGATGTGGATCTTCCTACAGTACAGAGCAATAGATGATGGCATGAACAATTCTGAGAAACAGGTTGTTTGTGTAAAGGCAAATTGCTGGGCCATCCCTGAGTGTCTGATACAGACGTCGAATGCATCCGCCATAGTTTCACAAGGAGTCCGCAGAAATCCATTCACTGTGCAGCTCGACAGCTCAACATGCTCCGGATGTACAGTTAAACATGCCCCCGATGTCTGTCTGGTGTGTGTTGCATGTTTACATGTGAAACCATACAAAATTCAGCTACTGCAAACTCTTCATGAAGGTGACCAACAACAATGTGTGGCGTTCTGTAATTTCATTCCGGGCAAGATGGAGGATGACAGTTTTCTTCCACACTTAGTGTTTAGTGATGAGGCAACGTTCCATTTAAATGGAAAGGTGAGCCTTTATAATGTGAGAATATGGGGTATGGAATGACCACATGAAGTTGTACAACATGGGAGGGACTCTCCAAAATTTAATGTGTTTTCTGCAGTTTCTTGGGAAAAGGTGTACAGTCCATTTTTCTTTGCCAAGAACACTGTTACAGGAAGCACATATCTCGACATGCTTCAGAAATTTCTTTTCCCACAGTTGAAGACTGATTTGATTGACTTCATTTACCAACAGGATGAGGCACCGCCACACTGATATCTGGAAGTACGGGAATTTTTAAATCAAAGGATTACTGTATGATGGATCGGTCACACTGGACCATATGATTCACCCTCACATTACTGGCCTCCGAGGTCATTGGATCTGACTGTATGTGATTATTTATTATGGGGGTTTACAAAAGATTCTGTTTATGTGCCTCCTTTACCAACAACAATGAATGAACTGAGACATCGCATAACTGCAGCTGTGGAAGCTGGGTGGGAAAAATGTGAATACTGCATTGACATATGCTGTGCATCTCAAGGGGGGCCATATTGAACACCTATGAAAAGGTATGAAAAAAACTTTGAGTTTCCCATTCATCAGACAAACAAAATTCATTGCATATGTTTATTAGTTTCAGAAATATAGACATGCCAAATTGGGTGATTTGTGATTCATTTTGATACATCCTGTATTATGTTTGAAATAGGAACTAACTCAGCTGAAAAATTTGTATATACACTATGTGATCAAAAGTATCCAGACGCCCCCAAAAACATATGTTTTTCATATTCGGTGCATTATGTTGCCACCTACTGCCAGGTACTCCATTTCAGCGACCTCAGTAGTCATTAGACATTGTGAGAAAGGAAAATGGGGCACTCCGCGGAACTCGTGTACTTCGAACATGGTCAGGTGATTGGGTGTAACTTGTGTCATATGTCTGTATGCGACATTTCCACACTCCTAAACATCCCTAGGTCTCCTGTCTCTGATGTGATAGTGAAGTGGAAACGTGAAGGGACACATATAGCTCAAAAAAGCGTACTGGCTGACCTCATCTGTTGACTGTCAGAGACTGCCAACAGTTGAAGAGAATCGTAATGTGTAATAGGCAGACATCTATCCAGACCATCACACAGGAAATCCAAACTGTATCAGGATCCACTGCAGTACTACGACAGTTAGACGGGAGATGAGAAAACTTGGGTTTCCTGGTCGAGTGGCTGCTCATAAGCCATACATCATGCCGGTAAATGCCAAACGGCACCTCGCGTGGTGTAAGGAGCATAAACGTTGGATGACTGAACAGTGGAAAAATGTTGTATGGAGTGACGAATCACAGTACACAATGTGGCGATCCGATGGCAGGGTGTGGGTATGGTGAATGCCTGGTGAACGTCATCTGCCAGCATGTGTAGTGCAACAGTAAAATTTGGAGATGGTGGTGTTGTGATATGGTAGTGATTTTCATGGAGGGGGCTTGCACCACTGTCGTTTTGCATGGCACTATCACAGCACAGGCCTACATTACTGTTTTAAGCACCTTCTTGCTTTCTACTGTTGAAGAGTTATTCAGGGATGGCGATTGTATCTTTGAACATGATCAAGCACCTGTTCATAATGCACGGCCTGTGGCGGAGTGGTTACACGACAGTAACATCACTGTAATGGACTGGCCTGCACAGTGTCTGGACCAGAATCCTATACAACACCTTTGGGGTGTTTTGGAATGCCGACTTCGTGCCAGGCCTCACTGACCAACATCAATATTATGCTGTTGGGGATATTAAACTGGACTTTCATGGGACATGTGGTAATAGTTGAAGGGACCATAACAGTTGCGGACTGTGAGAACATTATTGTGTACTGCCCAGACCACTTCATGCTAAATGTCTTCCTTGATTTTGATAGCATCTTCCAGCTGGATAACTGTCCATGTCATAATGCCAGAGATGTGCCACATTGATTTGAACAGCTTGATAGTGATCTTGCATTGATGTTTGTCTACCAAACTAGCCTGATCTGATCCGACTGGAACACATCTGGGAAGTTTTTGGGTGCCAACTCTGCACCCATAAACCTCCAGTTTGCAATCTATAGAAATCACATGACCTGTGCATAAACATCTGGTGCCACATACCTCCAGAAACCCATCAAGGACTTTTTGAATCTTGGCCCCATAGAATCACTCCTGTATTGCAATGTAAAGGTGGACCAGCACTATTAAGCAGGTGGTCGTAATGTTTTGGCTTATCAGAGTGCTTCAGTCATCATTGCAGTGGTGTGAGAATTAAATTGGCACAGTACTCCTCTATCTTCCATTGTAAGGGAACATTTGAAAATGTTCACCATTTCTGATTCTGTTTTTTTTTTTGCTGGAGGTTTGAGTTCTCCCTCAGGCATGGGTGTGTGCATTGTTCTTAGCATAAGTTAGTTTAAGTACTGTGTAAGTGTAGGGACCGATGACCTCAGCAGTTTGGTCCCTTAGGTATTCACACACATTTGAACATTTTGATTCTGTTTTTGCTTTGCTGCTCTCAATTATGGTTCATGCCATTCTTGAGAATCTGAGCACTAACTTTTGTGCCACTTACAGCCTTTAAATATGACCAGGATTTGAGTTTTGTGAGAGATGTTTTGATAAGATTCTGCTAAGGTTCATGCATGGCTTTTTTGAGAGCCAAATGCTCTAGATTCAGGTTCTCCCTCTGTACAGATCTCTGATTCATGTTGTACCTACTATACAGTAACATTTAGACAATGGAAACTCCAGGTAGGAATATCAACAATGTAGGGAAAGATAGATTGCTACTTACTGTAATGATAACACGTTAAGTTGCAGACAGCCACAATTAAGACACTTACACATAAGCTTTCTGCACCCCATTTATTCACGAAAGCACACCTCATGCACACATGATTGCCAACTCCAGCAGCTCAGGCCACAATGCTACAGTAAGTAGTGATCTGTCTTTTTCTACATTGTACACAGTAATAATTGTTAAAGTTCCTTTTCAGCAACTGTATGTTATGGAATGTCCTTCCAATAATGGACTGTTCTACTAGGTACATGTCTATCCAGAAAATGGTCATCTTTTCTTTTCAATTTGAACCAGTGTTGCTTCTAATTGGCCCTAGCCAGGGTTAGTTTTTTAAGTTTGTCTTTCAGATGTGACATGATGTAAATATTTCTAGTTCTTTTAGTTGCCATTTGTGCTTTAGTAATCCTTGTTGCTACAACTGTCTGACGGTCACTGATACAATTTCCAGCGTGGGCATCCTCAAAAGGTCAAGTCTCTTTGTTTCCATCAGATTTAATATAATTCAATCATATATGGCCCCCTGGCTAATGGCTAGTTTTCAGAGAAGGCATTTGCAGTTATTTCACAGCTTGTTTTGTCAGCCACGTCACCTACAAAACTGTAGTTATTCCAATCGACTGTTGCATGATTGAAATCTCCTCCAGTTATGACAGGATTATGATTGGGGAAATATGTGTTAGTGTGTTTAGGGCATCTTTAACCTTATCGCTTTTATCTGGAGTTGTGTGGTAATTGGTGGAAGGGCCCAGTTTTTAACTTGTGCTCACATTTGATACTGAGTCTTGCCCAAACAATCTTACATGCAGCTCCAATTTCTATCTTGGCCAGTTTAAGTTTCGTGTCTACTGAAACACTTGTGTAATCACCATTCCCAATTGGCCTTGCATTTCTCAGTACACATGCATAAGCCCAAAAATCTCATTGCTGATTGTTCCAGTTTTTAGCTGGTTTTCTGGACCTGGTATATAAACTCCACTGCTTTTTACAAATTCAAACTGTGGAAAATTTATTTTGAATGCTTTGTTTGTTGTTCAGTATGATTTTAATCAGCTTGTGTGTGTGTGTGTGTGTGTGTGTGTGTGTGTGTGTGTGTGTGTGTGTGTGTCCAGGGGGTGGGGGTGGGGGTGGTGGTGGTGGTGGTGGTGGTGGTGTGGAGAGGAGGGTCTTTCCTGTGAGTCATGCACTACAGCTGTCATTTTCTGGATTCAGCAGAATCACATATGCCGAAACAAAAAACCTTGTGTGAACTCCACATACGGTCAGCTAAGTATCTGATGTGTAGTGCATGCGTGACTCATAGAGGGTCCCTACAGTTCTCAACCCTGTGGTGCACTAACATTATGCCACTTAAAGCCTTCACATACAACTAGAATTTGAGTTTTTAGAGGTATTCCAATAAGATACTGCTTTGATAGTCATTGATGACTTCATGCTTTTGCCTTTTGAGAGCCAGATGCCCTACATTTGGCTTCTCCCTATGTAAAGCCCTATGTTTCATTTTACATCTATCGTGCAGTAATCTTTTGATGTTCAGAGTTTCTTTACAGTATCTGTACACCATGGAGGGTCCTTGTCCTCATGAACTTTTCTGCTAGGTACATATCTATCCAGGATGCCAAAGTCTATGTTGTCACAGAGCCTTCAAAGAGCCTGGTTCAAGTCTTCTACTTTGTTCAGATTGGGGGGAGGGGGGGGCATGATCATTTCTAAGGGCAATTTGCAGATTGTGAACTTTATTGTAACTCCTTGAGTAACGCTGGAATGCTCCAACTTTTGTACCAGTTGCTGGACTGAACTTACTATGATCTCAGAGACCAGGTGACAACTATCACTTAAAAAATGATTTGGGTCTGTCGTCTGTCTTAACAGGGGTTCTGAGTGAGCACACCCCCTTCGTTACCATCTCTCTACCCCTAAAGTTTTTCCTTTTTTTCTGCCTAGCATAAGTGACTTGTGGTTCTGAAAGCTAGAAGTACTTTCTCTCTCTCTCTCTCTCTCTCTCTCTCTCTCTCTCTCTCTCTGTGTGTGTGTGTGTGTGTGTGTGTGTGTGTGTGTGTGTGTGTGTGTGTGTGTCTATAACAGGAGCTGCACCTCTTAAAGAAAAGTCCAATTCATTTATCTCTTTGTGAATTTAAGAAATTTGTGACTACAGTTTTCCTTTGAAATTATTATCATCATGTAGAGTAGAGTGCCAATAAGCAAGAAAAATGATGGTTGAAAAGTTGGTATTTTTATTCAAACTCTAGAAACGTTTTTTGCCTGTAATTTTATAGTCAGTTTACTATTGTTATACCTTTTTGCAGTTCTCCAAATCCTTTTACACTCACCACTCACTTATTTAAAAACACATCATTGTTACTTTTTTACTTACACATTTTCTTGTTGTATTTACAGAGGAATGGTTCAGACAAAAGTAATAAAATGAAATTGAAAAAAGGAGTAGCAGTGTGCCTTTTGGACGATGAAGAGTAAGTAAAAAAAAAAAAAAAAAAAAAAATCATTACTGCCAGATTTGCATTTAAAATAAGTACAGTTTCTTCAGTAGTTCTTTCTGTGGTATGCACACAAACCCTTCAATCCTTGAATTTCTGTACTTTTAATAATGATTGAGATTCCACTTTTTAAAGTTACCGGGAAAACAATTACTTAGTCAATTTACATTTATTGACCAAGAATTAAGAAAAGTTATGTGATGTACTCATTTTATGGCTTTTTTTGTTTGTAGTTAAATGAAGTTCAAACTACTAAAGGCTCATCACCAGTTTGACAGATGGCTAATACCATTTATTAATGTTCATAACAAAACTACTATAGCATGTTCTCTTCCTAATGACCTTTCCCCAAATACCAGTTCCCAGTCTCCACCTTTGTGCTCCAAAGCCTGTTCATTTCAAGTCTTCTACTCAAGGATCTACAACAGTTCTCTTATTTCTCATGATAAAGTTTTAAAATATTTTAATTCAAATATAATGAAATAAGAGGAGATATTACAAGCAAATAGCTGAATTAGACTTCCAGTTAATTATAAAAATTAATTCATTAATTTATTTAATAGTAGTAGTAGAAACAGGAAAGAACTTCCAGTATTACAAGGAAGCTTTAGGTAAGTATAAACTTTAATAAGAGGGAGATTTCATTGCTAGATAGCAGACAGGTGAGGTAATGTGACAAGACTTAAAAGTATTGTGTAAGGATTTTACTAAGAAGGATTGGTAGTGAGGGGCTGGTTTGTTAGCTCATAACTTATTATATTGCGGTGGATCTGGACTTACTTGAAGACAAATTTGTGTGATAATTTGTAGGAGGACTAGACCTTCTTTAGGGTAGAATCAGTTGTTTGGTATTCCTGCTTGATGGGAGTTAGTGAGTGGAGGAATGCAGATCAGAAGGCTCGGTGGTCTTGTTTCATGTCAACATGGGGGAATTAGAGGCACAGTGAGTAAGATGGTAACATACCTTCTCAGATATCATTTGTATATCAGAACTTCATATACTTGGAAATAATTATTAATATTTCCTCTGGAGCAATATTTCACACCAGATTCATCATGAGGAACACTTTGCAACCCACAATAGTGGCATTTTATGTCAAATTTAATGTTTCATTCAATACATTAAACCACTATATATATAGAGGGAAACATTCCAAGGAGTCATTCCAATCCCGGGAACGGAAAGACTTACCTTAGGAGGAAAAAAGGACAGGTATACACTCGCACACACACACATATCCATCCGCACATACACAGACACAAGCAGACATTTGTAAAGGCAAAGAGTTTGGGCAGAGATGTCAGTCGAGGCGGAAGTACAGAGGCAAAGATGTTGTTGAAAGACAGGTGAGGTATGAGCGGCGGCAACTTGAAATTAGCGGAGGTTGAGGCCTGGCGGATAACGAGAACAGAGGATATACTGAAGGGCAAGTTCCCATCTCCGGAGTTCTGACAGGTTGGTGTTAGTGGGAAGTATCCAGATAACCCGGACGGTGTAACACTGTGCCAAGATGTGCTGGCTGTGCACCAAGGCATGTTTAGTCACAGGGTGATCCTCATTACCAACAAACACTGTCTGCCTGTGTCCATTCATGCGAATGGACAGTTTGTTGCTGGTCATTCCCACATAGAAAGCTTCACAGTGTAGGCAGGTCGTTGGTAAATCACGTGGGTGCTTTCACACGTGGCTCTGCCTTTGATCGTGTACACCTTCCGCGTTACAGGACTAGAGTAGGTGGTGGTGGGAGGGTGCATTGGACAGATTTTACACCGGGGCGGGGCCGGTTACAAGGGTAGGAGCCAGAGGGTAAGGAAGGTGGTTTGGGGATTTCATAGGGATGAACTAAGAGGTTACGAAGGTTAGGTGGACGGCGAAAAGACACTCTTGGTGGAGTGGGGAGGATTTCATGAAGGATGGATCTCATTTCAGGGCAGGATTTGAGGAAGTTGTATCCCTGCTGGAGAGCCACATTCAGAGTCTGATCCAGTCCCGGAAAGTATCCTGTCACAAGTGGGGCACTTTTGTGGTTCTTCTGTGGGAGGTTCTGGGTTTGAGGGGACGAGGAAGTGGCTCTGGTTATTTGCTTCTGTACCAGGTCGGGAGGGTAGTTGCAGGATGTGAAAGCTGTTTTCAGGTTGTTGGTGTAATGGTTTAGGGATTCCGGACTGGAGCAGATTCGTTTGCCACGAAGACGTAGGCTGTAGGGAAGGGACTGTTTGATGTGGAATGGGTGGCAGCTGTCATAATGGAGGTACTGTTGCTTGTTGGTGGGTTTGATGTGGACGGACGTGTGAAGCTGGCCATTGGACAGATGGAGGTCAACGTCAAGGAAAGTGGCATGGGATTTGGAGTAGGACCAGGTGAATCTGATGGAACCAAAGGAGTTGAGGTTGGAGGGGAAATTCTGGAGTTCTTCTTCACTGTGAGTCCATATCATGAAGATGTCATCAATAAACCTGTACCAAACTTTGGGTTGGCAGGCCTGGGTAACCAAGAAGGCTTCCTCTAAGCGACCCATGAATAGGTTGGCGTACGAGGGGGCCATCCTGGTACCCATGGCTGTTCCCTTTAATTGTTGGTATGTCTGGCCTTCAAAAGTGAAGAAGTTGTGGGTCAGGATGAAGCTGGCTAAGGTAATGAGGAAAGAGGTTTTAGGTAGGGTGGCAGGTGATCGACGTGAAAGGAAGTGCTCCATCGCAGCGAGGCCCTGGACGTGTGGAATATTTGGGTATAAGGAAGTGGCATCAATGGTTACAAGGATGGTTTCTGGGGGTAATAGATTGGGTAAGGATTCCAGGCGTTCGAGAAAGTGGTTGGTGTCTTTGATGAAGGATGGGAGACTGCATGTAATGGGTCGAAGGTGTTGATCTATGTAGGCAGAGATACGTTCTGTGGGGGCTTGGTAACCAGCTACAATGGGGCGGCCGGGATGATTGGGTTTGTGAATTTTAGGAAGAAGGTAGAAGGTAGGGGTGCGGGGTGTCGGTGGGGTCAGGAGGTTGATGGAGTCAGGTGAAAGGTTTTGTAGGGGGCCTAAGGTTCTGAGGATTCCTTGAAGCTCCGCCTGGACCTCAGGAATGGGATTACCTTGGCAAACTTTGTATGTGGTGTTATCTGAAAGCTGACGCAGTCCCTCAGCCACATACTCCCAACGATCAAGTACCACGGTCGTGGAACCCTTGTCCGCCGGAAGAATGACGATGGATCGGTCAGCCTTCAGATCACGGATAGCTTGGGCTCCAGCAGTGGTGATGTTGGGAGTAGGATTAAGGTTTTTTAAGAAGGATTGAGAAGCAAGGCTGGAAGTCAGAAATTCCTGGAAGGTTTGGAGAGGGTGATTTTGAGGAAGAGGAGGTGGGTACCGCTGTGACGGAGGACAGAACTGTTCCAGGCAGGGTTCAATTTGGATAGTGTCTTGGGGAGTTGGATCATTAGGAGTAGGATTAGGATCATTTTTCTTTGTGGCAAAGTGATATTTACAGCAGAGAGTACAAGTGTAGGACAGTAAATCTTTGACGAGGGCTGTTTGGTTGAATCTGGGAGTGGGGCTGAAGCCTTTGGATAGGACAGAGGTTTCGGATTGGGAGAGAGGTTTGGAGGAAAGGTTAACTACTGAATTGGGGTGTTGTGGTTCCAGATTGCGTTGATTGGAATTTTGAGGTTTTGGAGGGAGTGGAGCTGGAAGTGGGAGATTGAGTAGATGGGAGAGACTGGGTTTGTGTGCAATGAGAGGAGGTTGAGGTTTGCTGGAAAGATTGTGAAGGGTGAGTGAGTTGCCTTTCCGGAGGTGGGAAACCAGGAGATTGGATAATTTTTTGAGGTGGAGGGTGGCATGCTGTTCTAATTTGCGGTTGGCCTGTAGGAGGATGCTTTGAACAGCCGGTGTGGATGCGGGAGAGGAAAGATTGAAGACTTTTATTAAGGATAGGAGTTGACGGGTGTGTTCATTGGCTGAGTTGATGTGTAGGTGAAGGATTAGGTAGGTGAGGGCAACGGATTGTTCAGTTTGGAACTGGTATAGGGACTGATGGAAAGAAGGGTTGCAGCCAGAGATGGGAACTTTAAGTGTGAGGCCTTTGGGGGTAATGCCAAATGTCAGACAAATGTCATAGATGATGTGACTTACCAAACGAAAGTGCTGGCAGGTCGATAGACACATAAACATACACACAAAATTCAAGCTTTCGCAACCAACCGTTGCTTCGTCAGGAAAGAGGGAAGGAGAGGGAAAGACGAAAGGATGTGGGTTTTAAGGGAGAGGGTAAGGAGTCATTCCAATACCGGGAGCGGAAAGACTTACCTTAGGGGGAAAAAAGGACAGGTATACACTCGCGCGCGCGCGCGCGCACACACACACACATCCATCCGCACATACACAGACACAAGCAGGGAAACATTCCACGCGGGAAAAATATATTTAAAAACAATGATGATGATGATGATGATGATGATGATATATTTAAAAACAAAGATGATGTGACTTACCATGTCTGCTTGTGTCTGTATATGTGTGGATGGATATGTGTGTGTGTGCGAGTGTATACCCACCCTTTTTTCCCCCTAAGGTAAGTCTTTCCGCTCCCGGGATTGGAATGACTCCTTACCCTCTCCTTTAAAAACCACATCCTTTCATCTTTCCCTCTCCTTCCCTCTTTCCTGACTAAGCAACTGTGGGTTGCGAAAGCTAGAATTTTGTGTGTATATTTGTGTTTGTTTGTGTGTCTATCGACGTGCCAGCGCTTTCGTTTGGTAAGTCACATCATCTTTGTGTGTGTGTGTGTGTGTGTGTGTGTGTGTGTGTGTGTGTCTATATATATATATATATATATATATATATATATATATATATATATATATATTAAGACATAAAGCACATTTTGCGTGCAGATTTCAATATTGTTTTGACTGATTTTCCAAGAGGTAGTAGATAATATCTCCATAGTAAATTCTTTAGATTATTAGTAATATTTTGTTAGACTGTAGCCCCCAAACATTAGCACGGTGAGCAAATCAAAGAAGAATCACATCCAAGGCAATTAACAAAATATTGTGATCTGAGTCCACCTGCAATGCAGATGCTTAAAGCTGATATCAAAGGGCACACTTGGCTATAAGTCTACCCTACTGAGAACTTGGAGGCCAAGTGGTATAAACTACCTGATTACCTTGGCATTACCTTGGTACTCGTGTGTCACAGTCTTGTGTAGACAGGAAAAGACATCTCTAGTAGAAAATCGACGTAATTTTATTGTATGTTATAGCATACAAATCACAAAATAAAATTTCATGAGAGGTGTCTGTGGACTAAGAAGTGCTATTCTCACTAGCTAGATGGCCAGAAATGAACTAAACGCGTGAAAATGCCATACACATATCCTCCCTCTGCCCTCCTCCCAGTCTTTCCATTTCTTTCAATGCCATCAAGAGATCCATTCACTTCTGAAAATTTCCAGGAAGTTCTGATGTGTTCTTTTTGACTGAAGTTGTACAGAAATGCCACTGGGAATGTTGCCATTCAGCCGAGTGCACCTGAATACTGTGGTCATTTTTGATGACCACAAAAACTAAGGATTATGCACTAATTCTAGTTGCTTCCAGTTATTTTTACATGTAGTCCATTTCCAATCCACCAAAACCCAAAAGTTAATGTAATTTAATGACTTTAAAAAAGAAGCAGTAGCAGGAGAACACGAAGTTCTCATCCCATCCGGTAAGCCTCTTATGATCCGGGCCTCTGGGTGACCGTGTGAACTCTACCCATTTCCATTTCCTTCACATCACCAATCCTTTTCCATCACCCATCTTCCATCTCCTCCAACTGTTCTCTAGAAGGAGCCACTGCCTTCGAAAGTGGGCAAATTTCAATATCTTTAAGTGTGTGTTCTCCTGCCACTGCTTGGCGAGTAGAATGTTTTTAACTATCCAGTTACATTATGTTTTCTTTGATACAGAACCCAGAAGGTGTCTCAAATGCTTCCCTCATCTGCCCCTGCCCCTGGTATGTTAGTCACTACATGACCAGCAAGTTTTCTTGAAATGGCTCCAAATGTTACTGAAGTAGGCTTATTTTCAAATACCATCTCTTTCTCATTTGCTGCCCCACTTCACTCGCACATGTGCTGCCCCGGTTCACTTGTACGTGCGCGCATGCGTGCAGTGGCGGGGGGGGGGGGAGATAGGCATAGGCGTTTGTTTGTGTAGTTTTTGTTAGCTCACCCTTGTCTTAACTCCAAATAATACTAGTGGTGCAACAAAAGCTGAAGCATGACCTCACAATACATGCTGTAGAAGAACGTTGATAGTAAAAATTGTTAATTACGTCATCTACATTATTTCAAGACAGAATTTTCCACATCATTTTAGTGATATTAACACTCTGTCTCTTTCTTAAATTCTCTGTTAACTGTAACATTCATGTCTGTCAGAAATTGTTTCTAATTTCCTTTTAGATGGTATTCGTTGTAGGTAGCAACTTGACATATCATTATCATTAATTATTCATTTAATCATCATTAGTAAATTACCCCACATCATTGTAATCATCATTAACGGTTTACTCCAAGTATTAACTATTCACCATTGTCACTAGATCAGCACACATGCAATTATCACATTATATTCCATCTTGTCAGTGATCAGCCTTTCAGTTATTCCCACAAATTACGTCCACCACTTCTCCTCTTCCTTATTTAATACATCAGAGTATGAATGAAATAACAATATTATCAGAAGGTAAGTTGCTACTCACCATATAGCGAAGATGCTGAGTCGCAGTCAACTGAAACCATACAACTCTTGTGTGGCTGCCACTGGTGGCAGTACTCATAACATCTGATACCAGCCTCAGAATTATGAATAGACAGGCCTGGTGTGTTGTCTGTGACAAATGACACAACAAAACTAACAGCAGATAAAGCAAATGCCAGACTGAGATTCATTGGAAGAATGCTCAGGAAATGTACTCCACCCACAAAGGAGGTAGCCTACAAAACCCTTTTTCAACCAATACTTGAATATTGTTCATCAACCTAATGTCTGTACCAGATAGGATTGATAGAGGAAATAGAGAAGATCCAAAGAAGAGCAGCGCATTTCATTAAAAGTTCATTTAGTTAGCACAAAAGTATCATGGAGATGCTCAGCCAACTCCAGTGCCAAACACAACAAGAAAGGCATTCTGCATCACTGTGTGGGTTACTGTTAAAAGTTCTGAGAGGGTATGTTCCTAGAAGAGCTAACCAATATATTGGTTCCTCCTGTGAAGCATTTGTGAGCAAGTGGGAAACAGGAAGTGACTGTGGTACATAAATCACCCTATGCCACACACCACAATGTAACCTGCAGAGTATTGATGTAGATAGAAAATGCAAAGCTTTTCTATCCTAAATTTTGTAAAATAAATCTCTTGAACAATTAAAATTGAAATTGTAAATTTTCATGGGGAATAAATAATAGTTCTAATTCCCTTTGATACTAGGACTAGAACCCTAAAGCTTTATCATCAGAAGGAAAAGCATTTCAAGTAGTACTGAATAATAGCAAATGAAACAATGGAAAATCCAGGATGGAATGTAACAATATTAGGAAAAGAAAAGTTGCTACCCACCATATAGCGGAGATGCTGAGTCACAGATAGGCACAACAGAAAGACAGTCACAAATAAAGCATCCAGCCGGTAGGGCCTTTGTCAAAAATAGATCACACACACACACACACACACACACACACACACACACACACTCACTCTTACTCACACTCACTAATGCATTTCACACCCACGACTGCAGTCTCAGGTAAGGGAAGCCTCAGTGTGATAACTGTTTACATCTTGAATGACTGAGTATGTCATTTTATAAGACTTGAACTAAATTTCTGTTTAAGTATTTCCTATTGTAAATTATGGGTTATGTTAAAATTGTAAGTTGAAAATTTAGCCATGACGATAAATACAAATATAACTACACAGTAAAATGTTGTTTATAGTGTTGAGTTAGAATTATGTATCTTGTTAACCAATAGTGAAACCTCTATTTGTCACATTAAAAGGTATATGTCAGCATGTGTTCCTTCTGTCTCATAACTACAGTAAAACTTGGGGGGGACGGACAAAGTTATAGAGAGAGAGGCAACCACAACTATACACCCGTGTCTCTCAGCAAAATCAATTACGTCCTCAAAAAGCATCAAGTAACAGCTGTCTTCTGCTTGCCCAATAAAACACAGGACTTACTAGGGTGTGTTAGAGATGACATTGGTTTATGAGAGGCAAGGGTACAGCCAATTCTTTGCCTTTATGGAATAACGTATAGTGGGTAAACAGTATACGCCATCAAAGATTGCTGCCGAGAATACCAGCACTGCACTGGGCTAAGTATCCTGCCATGTTGCCAGTCACAGAGCACTGTTCGTCTGAGACACACATGAGGAAAACTAGTGCACCAGGGTTTTAGCACAAACATCAGAATACTGGGACACCATCATTTCAGAGGTCATCCAAATTGGACCAAATACAGTCCTATTCTGTGGGACTGAAGCTATACCCTCAGCAAGGGTTGGGAACCTGTACTGAGTCTAATACAATGAGCTGGTACTCAGGGTGGGTGGAGTTACTACATCCATGGTGCCACAGCTTGGATGCCCAGGCAGCCAGACACCAGTCCAGCTGCCTCAACAGTCGCTGATGCACACCCTCGGGTGCAGGCCACGTATAGTGCAACCAATGGGAGATGAAGGGGAGAGGACATAAGTTGGCTGTGTAGTCTCAGTAGGACAGTGCATCTGACTCTGCCGATGTGTCTGCTTGCCAAAATATTTTCCCTGCCAGACGTAGTGAACCAGTATAACAACTGTGGACTATTTGATCAGTTTGTAAGACTCTTTACTTATATTGCCCAGATGTTTTATTGCTATGCTGTTCATCTAAATCTGGTTTAAAATTTAAAGGAAAAATATAACCAAGTGCTGGCTGTATACAGAAGGTTCAGATCAAACAATGAAATTCTGGAATGGAATAACAATAACATGAAATCGCTTCTCACCACATAGATGAGGCCTGAGCAACAGAAATGGCACATTGAAAGACAGTGTTCTTCCTGTGTGTTTGTCTGCTGCTAAGTGTCTCCTCTTTGAGTGGGGCAGCATTTTATACTGAAGGTTTGGGCTCATGTTTCAGTGTAGCATTGTTTCTAGTTCCGCAGTGTTTTAAAACCATATTGGTATCTATGACAGGGCAATAATAATTGTAATATTGAGTAAAAGTTTTGTATTTGTTGTCGGACCCTTTCACCTGATAAAGTTTCTCTTTTCTACATCTACATTTCTACATCTACATTTATACTCCGCAAGCCACCCAAAGGTGTGTGGCGGAGGGCATTTTACGTGCCACTGTCATTACCTCCCTTTCCTGTTCCAGTCGCGTATGGTTCGCGGGAAGAACGACTGTCTGAAAGCCTCCGTGCGCGCTCTAATCTCTCTAATTTTACATTCGTGATCTCCTTGGGAGGTATAAGTAGGGGGAAGCAATATATTTGATACCTCATCCAGAAACGCACCCTCTCGAAACCTGGCGAGCAATCTACACCGCGATGCAGAGCGCCTCTCTTGCAGAGTCTGCCACTTGAGTTTATTAAACATCTCCGTAACGCTATCACGGTTACCTAATAACCCTGTAACGAAATGCACCGCTCTTCTTTGGATCTTCTCTATCTCCTCCGTCAAACCGATCTGGTATGGATCCCACACTGATGAGCAATACTCAAGTATAGGTCGAACGAGAGTTTTGTAAGCCACCTCCTTTGTTGATGGACTACATTTTCTAAGCACTCTCCCAATGAATCTCAACCTGGTACCCGCCTTACCAACAATTAATTTTATATGATCATTCCACTTCAAATCGTTCCGCACGCATACTCCCAGATATTTTACAGAAGTAACTGCTACCAGTGTTTGTTCCGCTATCATATAATCATACAATAAAGGATCCTTCTTTCTATGTATTCGCAATACATTACATTTGTCTATGTTAAGGGACAGTTGCCACTCCCTGCACCAAGTGCCTATCTGCTGCAGATCTTCCTGCATTTCGCTACAATTTTCTAATGCTGCAATTTCTCTGTATACTACAGCATCATCCGCAAAAAGCCGCATGGAACTTCCGACACTATCTACTAGGTCATTTATATATATTGTGAAAAGCAATGGTCCCATAACACTCCCCTGTGGCACGCCAGAGGTTACTTTAACATCTGTAGACGTCTCTCCATTGATAACAACATGCTGTGTTCTGTTTGCTAAAAACTCTTCAATCCAGCCACACAGCTGGTCTGATATTCCGTAGGCTCTTACTTTGTTTATCAGGCGACAGTGCGGAACTGTATCGAACGCCTTCCGGAAGTCAAGAAAAAATAGCATCTACCTGGGAGCCTGTATCTAATATTTTCTGGGTCTCATGAACAAATAAAGCGAGTTGGGTCTCACACGATCGCTGTTTCCGGAATCCATGTTGATTCCTACATAGTAGATTCTGGGTTTCCAGAAACGACATGATACTCGAGCAAAAAACATGTTCTAAAATTCTACAACAGATCGACGTCAGAGATATAGGTCTATAGTTTTGCGCAACTGCTTGACGACCGTTCTTGAAGACTGGGACTACCTGTGCTCTTTTCCAATCATTTGGAACCCTCCGTTCCTCTAGAGACTTGCGGTACACGGCTGTTAGAAGGGGGGCAAGTTCTTTCGCGTACTCTGTGTAGAATCGAATTGGTATCCCGTCAGGTCCAGTGGACTTTCCTCTATTGAGTGATTCCAGTTACTTTTCTATTCCTTGGACACTTATTTCGATGTCAGCCATTTTTTCGTTTGTGCGAGGATTTAGAGAAGGAATTGCAGTGCGGTCTTCCTCTGTGAAACAGCTTTGGAAAAAGGTGTTTAGTATTTCAGCTTTACGCGCGTCATCCTCTGTTTCAATGCCATCATCATCCCGGAGTGTCTGGATATGCTGTTTCGAGCCACTTACTGATTTAACGTAAGACCAGAACTTCCTAGGATTTTCTGTCAAGTCGGTACATAGAATTTTACTTTCGAATTCACTGAACGCTTCACGTATAGCCCTCCTTACGCTAACTTTGACATTGTTTAGCTTCTGTTTGTCTGAGAGGTTTTGGCTGCGTTTAAACTTGGAGTGAAGCTCTCTTTGCTTTCGCAGTAGTTTCCTAACTTTGTTGTTGTACCACGGTGGGTTTTTCCCGTCCCTCACAGTTTTACTCGGCACGTACCTGTCTAAAACGCATTTTACAATTGCCTTGAACTTTTTCCATAAACACTCAACATTGTCAGTGTCGGAACAGATATTTTCGTTTTGATCTGTTAGGTAGTCTGAAATCTGCCTTCTATTACTCTTGCTAAACAGATAAACCTTCCTCCCTTTTTTTATATTCCTATTAACTTCCATATTCAGGGATGCTGCAACGGCCTTATGATCACTGATTCCCTGTTCTGCACTTAAAGAGTCGAAAAGTTCGGGTCTGTTTGTTATCAATAGGTCCAAGATGTTATCTCCACGAGTCGGTTCTCTGTTTAATTGCTCGAGGTAATTTTCGGATAGTGCACTCAGTATAATGTCACTCAATGCTCTGTCCCTACCACCCGTCCTAAACATCTGAGTGTCCCAGTCTATATCTGGTAAATTGAAATCTCCACCTAAGACTATAACATGCTGAGAAAATTTATGTGAAATGTATTCCAAATTTTCTCTCAGTTGTTCTGCCACTAAAGCTGCTGAGTCGGGAGGTCGGTAAAAGGAGCCAATTATTAACCTAGCTCGGTTGTTGAGTGTAGCCTCCACCCATAATAATTCTTATTTTTATAGGTGGTAGTTAATTGTATTCATAGTTTGTTTCTGTTGAACAATTGTTGTTATTTTTGGCATAGCTGAATTTAGGTACTATACGACGAGTAGTTTGATTAATTAAAATGAATCGTTATATTTGAGATTTCTGTTGATTGTTGCATGATCTATTCCAGTGAGGTTTGCATCAATTTCTCTGGTGCTGTAATGGCCAGGGGGATGGCAATGGCTACTGGTTGGTGGGAGTCATCTGAGACGTTGTCAGTAGGTGCTTGAGCTGAACCTGGGACATTGTGGGCTGTTTTGATTGCTTGGAAGACAGAAGTGATATTGTGGGTAATTGCAGAGAAACAAAATGTGAACACAAACTGTTCTTTATTAATCCATTAAACTTGAATAGGCATTTGTGTGCGCTCTTGTCTCTGGTTGGCTCGTAATATCCCCATGAGTAGTGATGGCTAAGGTAGATACAATGTGTGGTGTACACACACTATCCAGGTGGTATTGCTGGTACATCTGGAGCTAAGTCAACAGCAGTGGCCGAGCACTGGACTTGGCCTTGTTGCAACAAAGGGCATGGCAGTGACTTCTTTTAACTCTGCAATAAGTTGTGGTATCACAGTGATATGTCGTGGCATTGCTTTAAGTCAGACTGTGAGCAGAAAGGGGCAGCTGGCAGATAACAGTGACCTAGACGCAGAGCTGAGTGGTTTTCTGTTTGTGCCTTGGCCATGAGGCGGCAGCATGTACATCAGTGAGCAGTCTCATTGAACTGGTATTGGAATGTTGGCTGTGTCATAGTTAGGATGGTGCTCCAAAGTTATGGCAGTAGAACTTGTGGAAACAAACTGATACCCAGCAGGCGCTGTGCATAGCCCTGCCAGGTCGATCATGACCCACTCTCCTTTGTGGGAGTTCAGATGCAGCTGTCTGGTGATAAATATTGCTGCTGCATTCCTTCATTCTGTTGAACCCTCTGGCTGACACAGAAACTTTGCAAAAGTCTGTGTTCCAGTCTCGGCTAATCCCGGGCGGCAGTATGTTGAAACATGGAAGTGACCAGCCTCTTGCTGAAGGTGCAGAATTGGCAAGTAAATGACTCAACTGAAGCAGTCAGTGTCTGGAATTAACTGCTGTGGATACATCTCTATTCCCTATCTGTGTCCTATACTGCTACAGTTTCTCCCTCCTTAGGAAAATCCAACCCCTTTACTTCTACTTGAGAGTGTAGCTGTAACAGAGAAATGATAGACACATCATTGTTTCAATGCTTTACGTACACCTGCCTCAATTCACAGTAAGCACATCTTGCATAACTTCTGTCTTTGCATGTGCTTCTTCCCTTTTCTCTGTTTCACTAAAAGCACTGTGGCTGAGTTATAGGTAGCCATAGCGTCATCCCACATTGTGGAAAGAGGATGGGGAATGTAAGAAAGGCATTGTAACAGTGTGATCTCACTATTCTTCCCACTTAATATTTGTACACTAAAATTCACATTTCCCGCACTCTAATATTACATATATGATATACTCGTATTAATCTAAATCAAATTCTCATATGTTACATATATGATATACAGGGTGTATACGACCCGGGAGATCCGGGAAAAACCCAGGAATTTTTTCATCTGGGAGAAAACCGGGAAAAACCCGGGAATTTTTTAGAATACTGGGAAGTTTTCATTGTTTTAGTTTTCAGTTAAATTTTTGTAACTTTGACTGATAAGAACCAATACTCTAACGAAGAATAGTACTGTATATCGCTACTGCAGAATAATACTGCGTCAATAAAACACGAATGAGAGGGAAAAAAAAAAAAAAAAAAAAAAAGAATATAAAACTTAAGTTGCAAAGGAAATGCACCATGGACAACAACAAAACGCAGTCCTCATACAAGCTTCTGCCAACAGCAAGATGTGTCAAAGCATTTAGGTAGACTATGCAATGTTTCCATAACAACAAATTGCCTCCGATGAGCGTGACATCACAACTGTTTACCTTAGATTCGTTTGAGCGGTTGCGAGCGAGCTTATGTGCATGTGTGTGAGTAGCACCTTCTCCTGCTTCTGGCTGCAGAATTGTGACAGTTAGCCATATAAGCAATAGCAGCGAGCAGCCAGATGCTATCCGCAAAAATTTTACTGGTGCGCCTAAGCTGCCAGATTCGCCTATGCGAAACAGTCCCAGAACTAGGGGTAGGGAGCGAGGACGAACCGGGCATCAACCCAGGGCAGCAGTTTGAAGGGGGGGGGGGGGGCAAATTCGTATTATTGAGGAAAAAGACCTTGTTTCACAAAGCTCCTAGCATCCAGCGCACGTTGGTCTATCGATTACTCATATGATTTTCAGCACATCCCTGTTGGTTTTTTTTAACATTTTTGATCAAATTTTAAGTTGATTTCTGAATGAATCATAAGTTGATTTTTGAATGCGTGCATAGTGTACGTGATGTCTCTGCCAGGGAAATCCCCGCTGCATCTAGAAGTAAACTTTCCTGCAGACAAAAGAGGATGGGGCTATACAAGCTGAGCTAATAGAGCCGAACGGGTGAATGCCAATCACTGTTCGTGTGGTTCAGTGGGTTTACAAATGATCAAGATTGTTATAATTACTAGTGAATTCCCTAGATTCAGACTACCAGAGTGGAAATAAATGACTGACAGGAATAACAGGTAACAAGGATTATGTATTGTCTTCTCCGAGTATCCAAGGAAATGAAATTTTGACAGAAAATTTTTGGCCAGACCGCTACACTGCTAAGGGTCAGTTATACAGTCCCCAGCTAGCAGCCGCTAAAGTTCTATTCTGGGAGTCGCGCGGAAAACGCGTTGTACGGACACGTAATAATGCCTAACCAGAGAATAAATGCGGGATAACTTAACTGGTGATTGTGGCAGGGTTAGTGAAGTTAACCAGAGAATAAGTTTTGACACTGGCAGGAATAGTTACTGAGTTAGTGATGACAAGATCATTTGTTAGAACATGGAAGGAGAAGAAAAGGGGTCTTACACAAATTATGGAAGAATTGGCGATTCAAAATGTATATAAAGATTTCGTACTACTACTTTTCGATCTCGTGCTTCAGAAGCTAGAGAGTATGAATAAAGTGTGAAACTATTTCCTAACATAAAACTTTTTGCTTGTAGTATGCCTAATAGGCATTTGATATTGGTACTTCATGAATTATATTCTGTCGTCTTATAAAAATGACCGTTTATGCCGAAACAGTCTCGTTTATTTGGTGTGTGTAACAATTGCTGCAATATTAGCCAGGCCTATTTCGTTTTATCTAGCAGACAGTGACAAAATACACGTAATCAGATCGAGAAACCACACCAGTCTTGGGTACTACTTGTATTAACAGAGTTTCTAGTATTAGACAATGACATTTCGTTTTTTCATGTAGCAAAATGTTGAATTTTGACGAGGTACTAGATTCTTTCCCAGAAAGGAAAGTACGCCGTATAAAGCTGTGGCAAGATTAGAGAGCGAGAGAGAGAGAAAAAAATGCTAGTACTTAAGGATTGAAGAAATGTGTACTGTCTTGCTTGTCTCTTGTTTTTACTCGTTTTATGTATCCTATATTTAATTTTATGTCACAAAACAGCAAGTTGTTAGCTAACAGGCAGCAAAGACTGCAAATTTTCTGAAGCGTTCTTGTTCTTCTGGTTACAAATAATCCCATCCAGTATTAATTGCGAGATTTTTTTCTAAAGAGGGGCAGGATGTCGAACTGGCCGACTGGGAGCAGGAGAGGCACCACAAGACATTTTATTTCTACTTGCCTGAATATAGTTTGATGGCCCCTTTACAAAATTTTGCATGTTTGAATTCCACAGAGCAAAATACAGAGACGTGCGATGGAAGAATGCCGTGTGAAGAGGCGTGGCACTGCACTTCAGCACACTTAAGACCAAATAACACGTATTACGTTCCCTCGAACATATATGTTTTATGTATCAGACTCTTCAGAAAGATGTGAGCTACAAAATGAAGATAGTTTTGAAAAGTCGATTTTTTACATTTTTGGCTTCCTACCTCAAACGTTCGAGGGAGGGGAGTGTCACTATCTAATATTACCGCGGTTCGGAAATATTGTAGATCTGGACCTGATGCACAGAGCAATTTGAGTTGTAGTGGGGAGGTGGTAGTCTCCAAGTGACCCATGTTTACATTAAGTGATTTTGCTGTTTACTCTTTATTTATTGCTTTCACATCAAATGAAAACAAAATGGGTTTCTGTGGGCGGGAGCTATCAAGTGAATTGAAATACATTCACATAATTACGGAAGGGTGAAATATGTTATTAGTTTCAGATCATATTTTGTTTCTACCTTTCTGACAGTCAAGCGTTAATTGCCTTGCAGAACAGTGAAGTTATTTTTGTCGGTTTGTTAAAGAAATTTGACTATTATTAATCTTTTCTGCTGAGGCAGCCAATTTATTTGAAACGAAGTGTTTAATTCAGCACTATTGGCTAGTTTCAACTGTTCGCTGCATTTCAGGTTCACCTTTTCATCTTCTAGCACGTATGGCGTTATGCCATAATAAAGAACCAAACATGAGATAATACAGTACTGGCACTCCAAGAAAATTTACATCTGAATCTGGACATACGAATGAGCGCTTTAAGCCGAATTATGCATTTTAGTATGGTTCACAAAATTCCCATGTCTTGTTTCTTTTATGACATGATGTAAGATCTTTTAATGTTTTATACATACGAATGTACGGACTTCCTGCGTCATCGTAGCTGTGCAAGCGCGGCGATGCCCGTTATCTGGCGCTCTCTGGCAACTGCTGAAACGAATCTATTTCTAACAGGTCCCAGGAAAATATTCTGAATAGTTGTTTGAAGAGCATTACTTTCAAAGTAAATTTCCTATTTCGCAAGATGAGCTCTGTGCTCAAATGTCCGATGAATTTCTAAAATCACAGAGCGTTTACCTCTCATTCAAAAATCAGATCTTTGAGGATGACCATTTAGAATATTTTAGAGCCAAAAAGATCAGACATTTATGTCGTTAAAAATTTTACTGGCACATTTGTGTGATCTATCTTAAGGTGTAACTCGCGCAAAAAAGATCAACTTTATGTGTGACAGCATAGCTTCTCTTGTAGCTTATTAATGTTAGAGGAGACCAATATTATACGTGAAAGCTTTTCTTTTCTAGTAGCAACACTATGTATATTAATTTAAACCATTACGTTTTCCTATTTGTGTGTTCGCAGTTCTTAACAGTGATGTTGATATTGACTGATTACGTCACATGTCCTGTGCTCTGAATATCCGCTGTCATCGGCTAGCGAGATCGCTTGACATGAGCTACGACTGGCTTACAGAAGCGCATCACAATGTCCATTTCAATGCTTCGGAAAGTAACATGCGGTGTTTGGTCGAATTAGAATTTATACTTTCGTAATACGAAAATATGCAGTTTACATGTTGCTGCACATCAGACATCTTTCCAAAACGTGTATTTTCCCCTGAGTATCGTTTTTTAAAGTGCTGGGAAATTCTACGCTGGTGTATAAAACCACTACCATTGAAAGGATTGATAAGTTTAACAGTTCCACGGAAAAGTATACTGCTACTTAACATGAAAAAAATGTATTTTCATCCGGGAGAAAGTGTATTTTTAACTGGGAAATCCGGGAAAAATCCGGGAATTTTTTTTCCTCATCCTTGTATACACCCTGGATATACCTGTATTAATCTAAATCAAATGCTCATATGCAATGTTACGACATGTCTTGCATCTACACAAACAGTATTACACGCTTTTCAGTGCTAACGTAAAAAACCAGGCACTCTTTGACCTGTGAACTGGTTTACATTAATTACTTCGCAAAATTCCTATTAACACAAAAAAAATTAAAGCTATTTCCTAAGCTATCTCAGCACCCAAGATTTCCCACGTCAAAGTCAGGCGTTTGTGTAACCTAGTAAGTAATGTTGTGTGTATGTTACCAGAGTTCGTGGTTTGGCTCTAAGGCCTTTACCAAATACAGTTAAGTCTTAACAGAATAGGCTACAAGGATGCAGAGGATGCAAAGATACAAAATGTGTGGATCCCACAAGTGCAAAATTACACATCTGTGCCACTACTCACATATATTGCTCTCATCTGGATGACTGTTTGAAGTGTTCTGTCATCAGAATGAAACATACATTCTTCTTTGTCCTCAAACCATCTGACTCCTGTCACCAGAATGTCCAGCGGAAAAAGACCATTGCCGGTTGGTGGGAGCCATCTAGGAGGTTTTCAGGAGGTGCTCTATTCCCACCTGGTGTGTTGTCAATTTGTTTGGTGGCAGGGGAGACAGAAGTCGTGGTGTCATCTGAAGAACAAGGCAAAGTTGGTATTTCTCAAAGGGACCACAAGTAAACATATTCACTGCCAGATGCAGCAATGAATGAGTGACATAGGCATAGACAGTCTGTCAAGAGTTCCTTATGCCACTGCTACAGAACACTTACTTATGGCAGAGCAGAGTGCTGCTCACATCAATCTGCAGTCATTGCCAAAGATGACGATTGTCTCACTCCAGCCATCAGTGTGAGAGGTGTATTAGATAAAAGTGCAGCAATGTTTATAATCAGTACTTCTAAGGAATAGACTATTATCTTGTTCTATATCAAGCGATATGTTAGTGTTCAGTGACAGTAACAAATACATGCGACATTCCTGTGGCTATTGACTTGTTCAGTGCTGAGTATTTCAACTCATAAAAAATTAATCTAATATTTTATAAGTGTTGGGTCTTTGGCTGTGGAGGCCCGTTGTTAGGAGTGTTTGGCGCACTGTATGTTCAGACGCACTTGTACTCTGTCCAGCATTAAAGTCTGTTGTTAGTTCCACCACAGCTTGCATCTATCCTGTTTTACTAGCCTGCCCAGCCTTTGATGTCCGATATATGGAAAGAGGGGTGGCGGTCCAACCCCAAGATGTCTGGACATAGTTTCACCTATGTTTAGCCATTTGTTGAAGACACTCACCTCAGCACTGCTCAAACACCCAACAAGTTGTGCAGTTTCCAAAGTGCTAGAGCCGAGCCTGGAGGCCATCATAATCAGCCCTCAGTCAAACTCGGATAGATTGTGCATATTCGCCATTCTACACATGGACAGGTGGGGAAGGCGGATAGTCGTGTTCGGTTCGTTGGTAGAATTTTGGGAAGATGTGGTTCATCTGTAAAGGAGACTGCTTATAAAACACTAATACGACCTATTCTTAAGTACTGCTCAAGTGTTTGGGATCCCTGTCAGGTCGGATTGAGAGAGGACATAGAAGCAGTTCAGAGGCGGGCTGCTAGATTTGTTACTGGTAGGTTTGATCATCGCGCGAGTGTTACGGAAATGCTTCAGAAACTCGGGTGGGAGTCTCTGTAGGAAAGGAGGCATTCTTTTCGTGAATCGCTACTGAGGAAATTTAGAGAACCAGCATTTTAGACTGACTGCAGTACAATTTTACTGCCGCCAACTTATATTTCGCAGAAAGACCACAAAGATAAGATAAGAGAGATTAGGGCTCATACAGAGGCATATAGGCAGTCATTTTTCCCTTGTTCTGTTTGGGAGTGGAACAGGGAGAGAAGATGCTAGTTGTGGTACGAGGTACCCTCCACCATGCACCGTATGGTGGATTGCAGGTTGATGGCCATAATATTCTGGCTGATCAGTGTATCTCTGGACACTGGCTGTGTTCTATGCTGCTACAGTGCTTACTGTATTTATCGATTGTATGAGTTCAATCCATACATGAGTTTCATGTTTTTTATACTGTCAGAATTAGTCGCAAAATATAGTAAGGCCAGGACCAATTTGACCATCTGTACTACTAACAATAAGTCTATTCATGAGGCACATTACATCAGCACTCGAATTGTGACATACCACAATTATGTACTTTTTAGCTAACTTGTATAAATGTCCACTGTTGTGAAGCACATCATCTCCTATTTCAATTTTTCCTTCTTAAGAGTGGTTTTAAATAAATAAGAGAATTTTTAACTGCAATGTTTTTCACACAAAAAGTTGCCCACGATAACTAGTTCCTAGTGAGTAACTTTCTAATTTATAATGTAGTGCTCCACTGGTTTTTAGTCCATTGAAGTTATTACTGATACATGCGGTGAATGTTGTTTCACAAATAATTGGGATACCTAAGGCTTGTTTCTTAAGTATTATACACTCCTGGAAATGGAAAAAAGAACACATTGACACCGGTGTGTCAGACCCACCATACTTGCTCCGGACACTGCGAGAGGGCTGTACAAGCAATGATCACACGCACGGCACAGCGGACACACCAGGAACTGCGGTGTTGTCCGTCGAATGGCGCTAGCTGCGCAGCATTTGTGCACCGCCGCCGTCAGTGTCAGCCAGTTTGCCGTGGCATACGGAGCTCCATCGCAGTCTTTAACACTGGTAGCATGCCGCGACAGCGTGGACGTGAACCGTATGTGCAGTTGACGGACTTTGAGCGAGGGCGTATAGTGGGCATGCGGGAGGCCGGGTGGACGTACCGCCGAATTGCTCAACACGTGGGGCGTGAGGTCTCCACAGTACATCGATGTTGTCGCCAGTGGTCGGCGGAAGGTGCACGTGCCCGTCGACCTGGGACCGGACCGCAGCGACGCACGGATGCACGCCAAGACCGTAGGATCCTACGCAGTGCCGTAGGGGACCGCACCGCCACTTCCCATCAAATTAGGGACACTGTTGCTCCTGGGGTATCGATGAGGACCATTCGCAACCGTCTCCATGAAGCTGGGCTACGGTCCCGCACACCGTTAGGCCGTCTTCCGCTCACGCCCCAACATCGTGCAGCCCGCCGCCAGTGTTGTCGCGACAGGCGTGAATGGAGGGACGAATGGAGACGTGTCGTCTTCAGCGATGAGAGTCGCTTCTGCCTTGGTGCCAATGATGGTCGTATGCGTGTTTGGCGCCGTGCAGGTGAGCGCCACAATCAGGACTGCATACGACCGAGGCACACAGGGCCAACACCCGGCATCATGGTGTGGGGAGCGATCTCCTACACTGGCCGTACACCACTGGTGATCATCGAGGGGACACTGAATAGTGCACGGTACATCCAAACCGTCATCGAAGCCATCGTTCTACCATTCCTAGACCGGCAAGGGAACTTGCTGTTCCAATAGGACAATGCACGTCTGCATGTATCCCGTGCCACCCAACGTGCTCTAGAAGGTGTAAGTCAACTACCCTGGCCAGCAAGATCTCCGGATCTGTCCCCCATTGAGCATGTTTGGGACTGGATGAAGCGTCGTCTCACGCGGTCTGCACGTCCAGCACGAACGCTGGTCCAACTGAGGCGCCAGGTAGAAATGGCATGGCAAGCCGTTCCACAGGACTACATCCAGCATCTCTACGATCGTCTCCATGGGAGAATAGCAGCCTGCATTGCTGCGAAAGGTGGATATACACTGTACTAGTGCCGACATTGTGCATGCTCTGTTGCCTGTGTCTATGTGCCTGTGGTTCTGTCAGTGTGATCATGTGATGTATCTGACCCCAGGAATGTGTCAATAAAGTTTCCCCTTCCTGGGACAATGAATTCACGGTGTTCTTATTTCAATTTCCAGGAGTGTACATTTAGATGCCCTGTCCTTATTGGTTGTACCCTTTCCTATTGACTTCCTACTGTGCCAGTGTTATTTATGTGAGAGAGAGACACATACAGTTTGTACATTATATTTCAAGGCCCTTTAGAGCTGTACCTCTAAGATGAGTTACTTATTTCTAAGTCTGACTTTTCTTCGGGCATAGAAGTCTTTGATAATCTGATGTATGGTGTCCCATTATTCTAAAAAAGGCTTTTTATTGTTGTCTAGGACTGTAGTATCTTACACCGTACTGCTGTATGGGTTACTAGCTTCCCTTTTCATGTGCAGACCATGGTTTATATGTTCATCACAGATCATTTTGACTATATCTAGCAAGTGTATATAGTTAAATTTATGAAAACAGTTGTTTTAGCTTCAAATTATAGTTCTCTATTTATTTAGTTATTAATACATAACTTCTGTGGCAAATTATTTTAGACTGGCATATTTGTTGCATCAGAGTCAAATTAATATAACATAAAACAAATGTGAAGCACTAAATCAAGTAATTGTGCCTAACAACATTCAAAGCACATTGTCAGTTATTATCTAAGTTTCATGATAGAAGTAGATATTCATCGTGTGAGAATGAAATTTATAGTGAACCTCCAGAACCACAAATATTATGGGATAATAAGTGCCTGCCAGTAGTTGGCAACTTAAATCAAAGCTAAACAGGTTTACTTAACTTTCAAAAGCTGGTGTAGCTAGGCAGTTATGTCACATGGACAATGGAAACATACAAGGAGAAAACTGACCAGTTATTAAATAACTGAAAAAGAACAATCACACGTGGATTTGATGATATGCCATATGACTTTATGAAGCAAAGTGTACCATACTTTAGTGTTGTAATTAGTCACCTGTGCAATGTGGCATTCAAAGACAGTTAGTTTTCAGATATCCTGAATACTTAATAGCAAAGTAATTTATAATAATGGGGAAAGAGGTATCTCATAGGTTGCTGTATCCTGCTATTAGTGCATGTGAGTGCGCCGAGTGTGGTGTCACCACGCGTGTGCACTTGAATCGGTCACCAACTGTTTCAGTGCAGGCCGGCAGCTGGAGGGCACGTGTGGAAAGTATGCATGTAGTGTTTTCTCCACCGCTCGGACTGCTGGCACGTCATGCATATATAGACATGGAGCAGTGCTTTTTGACCCACTCTGTGCCCTTCCAGTTATACCATGACCGTCGTTTGTTCTGTGCCGTGTTCGTGTGAGTTCACGAGAGCATTATTTTCATTATTATTCAGAGGCTGATGAGTAAAGCCATATTTGTGTTACTTGGATCAGTGTCATGTATTACTTGGTTACTACACAAATGGTGATGAGGGTGGGTCAGTTTCTGGGTGTGCAATCTGTAAGTATGGTTTCATGCAGTTAGTCATTATGAATTCTGTGCTACCAGACCTGTTTCAACAGCCTACAGTGGCAGTGACCACTTTGTTGGCTTCCATTAACAGAGAGGGCACTGTTCCACTGGTCCAACCACCCACTCTTCCTCCATATGGTGATTCAGCCGAGGACTGGGAAGCTTATGAAAAGAGACTCATATTACAGCATGTTTTGGCTTTTGGTGTGACACACAAATTTGTGCAAAGCGTTCTTCCACTCGTGGATTTTACCCAAAGAGTATCAATTACTGTGTCAGCTTGCCCTTTACAAGAATCAGCAGCATGAGGAGGATAATCGGGTTGGTTGCACCAATAATCACACCCATTTAGCAATAGTTCATTTATTAACCTTAAAACATACAAGGATCACAAAGAACTGAACTGAACAGAACATGGCAGAACAGCCAAAGATAATGCTTAGAGTCCAAAGATGAATGCATATCGATGTTGGTGTCAATTTCATCGGCGCCACAAGCACATTCTTTTGATCACATGTGCAGTTTATTGTCCAACTACCATCACACATAATTGCATGTCGTAGCACCATGAGTTGAATTCTACTGATACCCCAAGAAAACAGACCAGGGCCAGGGCAGCCGAACTTCACAGCCTTAGCCGTAAGTGTCAATTCGTTGCTGATGCCCATAATGACTCTTATGCAGTTTCTGTTGTGTGCGACACGATTATTTGTTTAGCTCTGAAGTATGGGGTGATGTGGCAATAGTGTTACAAGATGTGCGCACCAGGATAACAGATAGTTTGCACGAGTGGTGGTGATGGTGGTAAACATGTGGGCCCTGCACACCGAGCAGACCAAGGCCATCCCAAGCAGCTGTGATCACCACATCAGCATTCTCTGTTTCCATCTTTTCCTTTCTGTTTCGCCCAGCATGAACATTCAGTGTGCCCTAAGTGCTGGGCTACTTTTAATGCGTGCCAGAAGAAAGACCACTTCGCCTTCATGTGTCGTTTGCCAAAGGTTGCTCAGGATATGGACGTATACTGTGAGACTCCAAAGCTTGTGACTTCTTGCAAGTTCTTTATCAAGGTAAGTGATTTTTGCCAAGTGCTCCAGCTACAGATCAACACAGGTGCTGCAGTCACATTATTGAATTCTCAGACCTATACGAGTTTAGGCTCACAACCATCATTGACACCGGTCACACAGATGTTGGTCAGTTATAAGAAACTGAACATTGTGCTGTTGGGACAATTTATAGCCTCTGGCTGTTACAAGTCAGTGGTTCACTCTGTTACATTTTTGGTGGTTGCTGATACCGCTGTTGAGAACTTGTTCGGGATGGACACATTTTAGGCATTTGGATTTTCTATCACTGATGCGATTTCCTATCACTGACACAGGTCACCTTGTGTCTGATCAGGTACCATATTGTCAATTGGAAACATTGTGTGACGAGTTTTTGGACTTGTTTTTGGAAGGCATAGGATGTGCTACGAATTTGTGTTCGTATTTCTTTGAAATCCATGGCTTGGCCTTGTTTTTGTCATGCACATCCTATTCCTGTCACCCTTAAAAATCAAGTGAAAGCAGAATTGGACAGACTTAAGTCTCTATGAGTGGTCCAACTTGTTGTGGCTAGTGAATGTTTGTCTCTGCTGGTCGTAGTTTGGAAGGTGTTGGGGAAACTGTCTCTGTGACGAATTCAGTACTACTGGCAGTGTGCAGTCGAGCATGGATACGTATCCTCTGCCACACCAAGAGGAACTGTTTTCAAAAATATTTGGGTGCCCAGTACTTTTCTAAAATTGATATGTGTGAAGCATACCTGCAAGTTTCTGTGGATGAAGAATGTCGGCAAGTTCTGGTTTTGAATTCTCCTTTTGGTCTCTATCAATATTTGTGCCTTCCTTTTTAGTGTGGCTAGCACCCCTGCTATTTTCCAACAATTTCTAGTGCAACTGACTATGCCTGTCCCAGTTGCATTAATTATATGGATGATATTGTTATCACAGGCTCCCTCATGGCCAATCACTTGAAAAATTTGTGCACTTTGTCTTCTATCTTACACTCTGCACACTTATGGTGTACCCTCGTGAAATTTCAGTTTTTTCAACATTCTATTGTTTATTTCGGGTTTGAGGTATCGCAGGATGGGATTCACCCTCTGCCACAACACGTCTCCGCTGCTATGTCTGTACCCCATCCCCCATTCATGAAGGAACTTCAGGCCTTCCTAGGGTAGAGAGCCTACTTAGATAAATTTCTGTTAGGGGCACCCCCATTGGCTGACCGGTTGCATGCCTTATTGTGCAAGAATGTACCTTTTTGCTGAAACCCAGATTGCAAATGTGCTTTTTAAATGTTCAAACCCAAACTACTCTCAGCCCCTTGTTTAGCTATGTTCTCTCTGGACCAGCACACTGTTTTGGTGATTGACATCTCACAATATGGCCTAAACATGGTCCTAGCTCGCCAATATGCCTACAGCGCTGAACAACATGTGCATTCACCTCTAAATCTCTCACTCTAGCCCAGAAATTTACTCTCAGGTGGAAAAAGAGGCTCTTGCAATAGTCCATGCTTTCTGAAAACTTCACATGTTTTTGTATGGCTCCAAGTTTCACCTTATTACTGATCTCGCACTTCCTTTCATGACAAAGCAGCATACTGCCTAAAGTGCTGTTCTTGTCTTGCTACAATTACAGAATCCATTTTTGACCTACATCTAAACATGCCATTGCGGATGCCTTGTCTTGCCTCCCTGTGGGCCATGATCCTGAATTTGCTTCCATCTTGATGTTGAAACTCAGGCCACAGTCAAGGGTTTTCCAATTACCAGCTGGCATAGAGTAGCTGACGTCGCTGCTGAGCCAGTTCTCCACCAGGTGATTCAGTTTGTTCAATAAAGCTGGCCAGATAAACCACAGGGTCAAGTTTCAGACCCCCTGCACAACTATTTTTCCTCATGGTATCATCTATTTGTTTTTGACGATGTTTTGCTGTTGTCCATGGAAGATGTCTCTCCTAGAGTAGTTATTCCTGCTGCATTTCAGTACAAGGTTCTATACCTTCTCCACCAGGGTCGTTTGGGAGTTTCACACACTAAGCTCTTAACTAGGAGACATGTTTTTTGGCCACGAATTGATGGCAAAATTGTCCATTTTGTTACAGCTTTAGAGCAGTGTGCCTGGCGACAGGCTGCTCCCAGGGCATCCCTGTACCCTGTCCCACTCCCCCCAGTGATAAGAGTGCATTCATGTAGAATTTTACTGGTCCCTTCTTGAATTCCTATTGGCTCTTGGTTGTGGATGCATTTTTCTAGGTTCCTTACATTATCCCGTGTGTGTGTGTGTGTGTGTGTGTGTGTGTGTGTGTGTGTGTGTGTGTGTGTGTGTGTGTGTGTGCGTGTGCGTGTGCGTGTCGACATTTTCTGAGGTCACAATTCGTACACTTTTGAGGGCTTTTTCTATTGAGCGGTTGCACAGTACTTTAGTTTGCGATAATTGGCTGCGGTTTATTTCTCTCACCTTTCATTTGTTTTGTTCCCCTCTTGACATTTTTCATAGTGAATCCTTCACTAGTACACTCCCCAGTTGTTTGTGCTCTTGTCAAATGCAGCAAAATTGGGGAGGGGCAGTGGAGCATAATACTACTGAATCTCAAGAAAGCAACAGCTGCATCTGTTCTTCATAATGTTTCTGCAGTAATTGTAAATGCAGCTGGTGCCATGGCTGCTGTCTTGAGAACAGTTATTCCTGAAGAGCCGAGTGCTAATGATGCTTCACATACTGTTACATTACAAGGATGCTCTGAAAAGTTCTCAGCGTTGTCCATAAATTAGAGCACTATTGCATGACTAAGGATGATAGAACGATCAAATTGCTTAGTATGAAAGTGCTAGTCATTCCCTCCAGTTTTTGGCTGTAGGCAGGTGTCTGAATAAGGTACACTGATGAATTCTTTGAAAAGGAAAGGGGGAGGGGAGTAGAGTATCATGAAGTGATAAACTTTCTATATGAAAGTAGGGTTGATGCCAACTAAAAATCATTCAAGGTTTATAAATGTGTATGATAAATCTTCTACTTCAGTTTCCACCATGAATAAATGGACTTCTGAATTTAAGCAAGGCTATAATAGTGCCAAAGATGATCCATGTGTAGAATGTCCGAGAAGTATAACCTCACCAGAAATCATCAAAAAAGTGCACAATATGATTTTGGAAGATCTGTGTATGAAGGTGTGTGAAATTGCCAAGATTGTTGGGATTTCAGATCACCATGTCAGCTATGTTTTGCACGAAAAATTAGACATGATACCCTTTGGGATGGTGCAACTGCCCATGGCGGATCAGAAACAAATTCATAGAGTTCCTAATAGTGTTTAGTTGCATCAGTATGTGGCAATGGATGAAACATGGATTCACCACTACACACTGAAATGGAAACAGCAATCTAAACAGACAGCTCCAAAGAAGGTGAAGGTGATGTCATCAGTGGGAAAGTTCATGATATCGGTGCTTTAGGAAGCAAATGAAAATATGGAAATTGACCATTTCCAAAAACTAAAACATTAGCTGGAGATTATTATTTTAAACTTCCAGCGGATTTGGATGTAAAAATTAGAGAAAATAGACATGGTTTGCAGATGAGGGGGGAAAAATCATTTTGCATCAAGACACTGCACCTACCCACAAAAGTGTCTTGGTAATGGCAACGTTGAAGGATCTGCACTGTGAAGTATTGGAAACTCTGCCCTATTCCCCAGTTTTGGCTCCCGCAGACTTTTGTAACCTCAATCTTCCTTGCTGGTAAGTGTTTTTTCTTCGGCCAAGAACTGATTGTAGATCTAGGTGAGTATTTTGTGGCACTTTCATAACACTTGTGCTTTAGAATGGAATAATGTTACTGAAGTACTGCCGGTTGAGGTGTTTTAAGATAAAGAAGAAAGGGCATATGGTTAACATGTCAACATGTCTGTCCCCACCTTTGATGCATCCCTTCACCCAGATTATTTCACAGTTCGGTTATGTTGTAACCTCTCAATAATTTTGAGTTCTTTGCAGAAGTAAACATGCTGTTATCATTGGCATCTGTCTATCCATAAGATATATATTTCAATTGGAATTTAGTATTTTGTCACTGTCCACTTCCAATTTCAGTGAGCTTTTTGTTCCTAGTATTATGTTGGCATTATTACCTATAATAAGCAAAAAGTAATTCAGATACCTTTACATGAATGTTCCTGCAGTTTGCTAATACTAACTTAATTTTTTTTTTTCCTTTTGATCTACAAGAATGTAAGCAGCTTCAAATTAGAGGACCACAATTGATTCCGGATACAATGCAGCAAATAGTGAGGCTTACTTTTGCATTGCATGTGAAGAACACGGCAAGCACCAGTTCAGCGAACCCTATAATGGAACTGAGGATGGTCTGATTGCAGGAGGTAGACACCATTATTGTAGTACAACCTCCTATATGTATCCATTTACACCCAGTACACTCAGTAGCCTTTGGCAAAGCCTACAAATCTCAGACGAGACTTTGTAACAAATTTACTGAGTGTACATTTGCCTTCTTTTGTGCTTTACCCATCTAAAGCTGGACCTCCCAATGATCAAAATACCCTCTGTGCTTGTCTGATCTTGGCAGGAAAGTTGGCAATGAGGCAGTATCTGGCTGGATTGTTATCAACACGAGGGAGCACTTCATATCTGTTGCTAAGGCACAAGGGGATGACCATATTCCCAGCTCCCACATGCAACTTCCACACAGATACATGTGAATGCACAATTGTCCAAACCAGTCAGATGTTGTGCATCAGATGATGCAATGAGATCAGGTTTTCCAGGGATTGACAACAGCACCAGAGATGTCGCAGCTTTCACCACTGGTACCACAACATCACTGCAGCTAAGAGTAGTAGTCTGAAGTCTGACAACACTGGCTAACACAGCTCCAGATTTTCCCAGAGGGTGGCCAATGCATAAGATTGAGACTTGCAGTCATCACTGTGATCTTAGCTTATTGCTGTGTAAGTCGTAAATGTCAATAAAGAAATTAAATTTTCATAAGTTCTGCCCCGCAAAGTATTCTGCTGAAGTTCCTCCAAAGTTTGTAAAATTTTGATCTTAAAAGTTTGGGACACCCTACATTATGATATTAGACAGATACCTTTGTTCCCATTGATCTGATGCAGAACATGTCTTGAGTATTTCGACTTAACCACTATTTGTGATTCGGTTGAGAAATGACAAGCCTAGAACTATGAATAAACTGGTAGTGTAGAGTATTAGTTCTAATAGTTATTGATGAACATTACCTTTTAAAAAATCAAAAATTAAGTGCCCTTTTTTTTGTTAGTTTTCTCCTGCTGTATAGTTATACACAGTCCAGTTTTTCACCTCCTGTGTAGTTATACACAGTCCAGTCATGTTAATGTGACCAATGCCTATGTTAGGCATCAATATGCAATAACTGCTCACGGATGACAGGTATATAAAGCATGTCAGGGGCAGAGAAAACAGTGCAGTCTTTGTTGTAATGTGGAAACGGTGATTATCTGATATCCAAAAGGGCATGAACATTGGCTTTTGGGCCAAGTGTGGAAGTATTTCCTAAATGGCTGTGTGTGTGTGTAAACTTTTCTGTGCTGCCATGGTTAAAGTGTACCATGCACGGCAACTGTGGTGTAACGGGCCGTAGATGACAGGCGTGGACGATGGCTGCGGAGATGCTTACAGGTGAATAGACATGCAACTGTTAAGCAACTGACCATCCAGATGAACCAAGGGTCACCAAACATGTTTTCACAAAGACCGTTCAGTGGATGTTGCTTTTGTATGGGCCTCTATGGCAAGCCCCTGGTTCATGCACCCATGCTGACTGCTGTTTATTGTTGATGAAGGCTGGAATTTGCACACCAATACTGCAATTGGATGCTCGCTGAATGGTGATAGGTGGCCTTTTCAGATGAATCATGTTTTATGCTGCATCGGACAGATGGATGTTGGTGTGTACAGGGAGCACATTCCAACAGTCACTGGAAGGGTCCAGGCTGGAGGAGGGTATGTTATGGTCTGGGGTATCTTTCTGTGGCATTCCCTGTGTGATCTCATCATTCTGGAAGACACAATGATTCAGTACAAGTATGCATCTATCTTTGGGGATATCTCCACCTCTACATGTAGTTTGTTTTTCCTCAGCACGGTGGAATTACCAGCAGGACACGCAACATGTCACATGGCTTGCAGTGTATGTGCATGGTTTGAATAGCACCAGGATAAGTTTACTGTACTCCCCTGGCCACAAGTTCTCTAGATTTACACAAAATCGAGAATTCGTGGGACAACCTTGATCAGGCTGTTTGCACTGTGGATCTCAACCAAGAAACATAGTGCAGCTAGCCATGGCACTGAAGTTGGAATGGCTCCACATCCCTGTTGGTACCTCCAGAACCTCATTGACGCTCTTCCTACATGTCTTGCAGTGGTCCGCACTGGAAATGCTGGCAGATTTTTATTTTTCATTGTTAAAAGCAAAACCAAACTGTGAATGTTCTCTTTGTAGTTATTTGTTTGTTTATTCATTTTGAATACCTGCTTGTAAAGTAAGCATCAGGAAATACAGTGTTACTTTCATTTTCTCAATTTATGGAAAACTGAATTTTTTGTGTGCATGTTATTCTAATGAAATGGAACTTTTATACACTTAACTACAGTTTGAATGAGAAGCTGGAAGCTACAGATTATTTAGAACTTACCCATGTGTTGGCTGAAGTGAAACATTGGTGTTATATTTGTGTATTTTTGGAGGTCTTGTCTTTCCTATGGGTTCATTTCTGCTGCGAGTATTGATGTGGCCGGGCGTTTTCTTCAAGACTCATTTTTATTTACAAACTGAAAGGTAGAACATTAAATACTCTTTGCAATACATACTACTACTGATTGAGATGGTCCCACAACCTTTTTGCATTAAATGTGCCAAGCAGCAATGTAGGAATTCATTAAACATGCTACTCTTACTACATGCTGACTGAGTGTCGACTAAAAACTGACCTGTATTACTTACATATTTCAACAGTATTAACACCACACAAAAAGTGCCCCAATTGAATGGCTGTCATAGTATTGTTCTTCAAATTTACAATTTTTCATAGTTTTGCTTTGTACAAATATTTTTTTTAAATTTAATCACAACTTTGAATTTGTTCACTAGCCCTCATATGTTTTTATGCAATGTTGATTTGATTTCCTCTTGCAACATGAACACACGTGTGCACACAATTCATAAATTTTATATGAACTGATATAGAAAATCATAATTAACAGACATGTGTCATAAATTACGCCAGGAGCACAATGTAATAGTAGTTTCTAAATTTTTTCTTGCTCATTTTTTCCCCACCTCCCAAACCCACAACCTTCTGATACTGTGCATGTTGGCATTCTAGTCCCTGCACACAGCCCAGACAGTGTTGATTTCTCTCCCCGTCCATATACTACTGTCCCTTCCCCTTCCCTGCCTGCCTCCAAACTGCTTCTTGCATTCCACACGGTAGTGGCATTCTGGCCTAAGATGCTTGATTTGGCGGTCGTGTGTGCATGAGGTGAACTTGCCTGTGTGAATGGTGTGTGTTTCTCTTTTGCTGATTAGGGCTGTGGCTGAAAGCTTTATGTAAGTGTCTTTTGATTTTTTTGGTTGTGCCTGTCTGCAACTTAACATGTCTTCTTTATGGTAAGTAGCAATCTATCTTTGCCTAAATTGTTGATATTCCTAGTTTATGTCCTGTAATTCAAAGTCATTGAAACATTTTATTGAATATTATAAGTTTTGAAATTCATAATTTTCCTTGATTAGAGCCTGATAAGATGAAAGCTGGACTACAAAATAAGTAAATATAAGTAACAATATTTTTTACATGAAATCTGCCAAGCAGCAATTTAGGAATTCATTAAAAAGTTGTCTCAAATTGCATTACTATTAGCATTTTCATTAAGTGTGTTGAAAATAAGTTCATTTACAGACCACTTGTATCACTGGGTATGGATACAATATTTGTCACTATCTCATTTTATCTAGTTATTGTATAACACATTAATTTGGTTGTTTACATTCTTTTCCAGGCAGCTGGTGGTTAAAGGAGAGGAGAGATCAGGTAAGCTTTCATTAATTAACTCCATTTGTTGTGGTTTCCAGGCATCTTGCAATCTGGTCTTGGCTATTTGCCTTCTTTACAGCTGTAGTTCCCCCATTTACCCCTCTCCTACTGAATGGAAACAATCCCCAGATTGAGTTTGTACCATTCATTGCAATATCCATTTTTCCAGTGGCCCTAATTTAATGAGATATCCAGGAGAACATCTATGGAGTTTGGAAAGTAACTGAGAGTTGCTGACTGAATGAAATCTGTGAAGGTGGATCATTAATAATTCCTAAGTAGTTCGGTCTACAAGAGCATTGTTAGTGAAAGGCAGGAATCTTATTTTAAGTTCCATTCTATCACACAGTTTTAACCTTTTAGTGCATTCTTTATTAGCTCTGCAGTAGCGTTGTACTTCATAAATTACAAAATCACATTCTGCCATGTATTACATAATTTTATTTTATAGTGAAAATAGGTTTGTATATTATACAATCTTGGATGAAGGAAGTGCAGCTCAAAATTAAGTATTAATTTCATGCAAAAAAAGGCATATTTTGGCGTAATTTTGCGTTGCAAACACTGTTTGTTAAACCAAATGTGTTGTGTTGACTTTGCTTTTTGTCTCAGTAATCTACTATAAAAGACGGATAAATGTGCCACAACAGCACAATATTTTATGGAGATGTATTTTGGCGTACTTTTGCGTTGCAAACACTGTTTGTTAAACCAAATGTGTTGGTTGACTTTGCTTTTTGTCTCAGTAATCTACTATAAAAGTCGGATAAATGTGCCACAACAGCACAATTATCTGTCTTTCATAGTAGATTACTGAGACAAAAAGCAAAGTCAACCAACACATTTGGTTTAACAACGCAAAAGTATGCCAAAATACATCTCCATAAAATATTGTAGAACAAAAGCAAACTGGTGCTTCTCATTTATTATAATGTTGTTCTACCAAGAACCGACAGAAGACTCTGTTAACATAAAAAAAGGCAATTGGCAATAGTCATTGGTTTGTATCTCTGTAATGATGTTAAATGGTCTGTTGGGAATATAACATTCATATTCATATCAGTATATTGTCTGCCTTCAAACAAAAGTGTGTCAAAGCATACTGGTTGCAAAATTAGTGAATGTTTATATTTCTAATTGAAAGTTGCTATACTGTTGCTGAAATTAGCTGTCAGGTGTGGTAGACTTGTGGGTCTACTGCAATAAGTAAAGGAAAGGTGAAGGGAGGCCAAATGTTTGAAATGAGCAGAGTAATACAAGTATAGTATCCAAACTAATATTCTAGAGCTTACAGATGTTTCTATTATGGCTCTGTTGAGAATTGTGGTTGAACACTAAGCTGTATGAAACTTTGTACATCTTGGGTGGTGAAAGTACACGTGAAGATTAAGAGTGCAAGTGCAGTTGTATTTCTTGAGTGGCTTAATGAGGGAGATGAGTTTCTTTCCCATACTGTGGTGAAGCAATGTCTCTCTTATTGCCAAAAAAATCCTGGTAGTAACTGTCATCTCAATTCCAATCAATTACCAACTATTTACTAACTAGAACATGTGGGGGCTGTTTAAGGTTTAATCATTCCAAAGTTTTCTATAAAATTGTATTATTTTGGGGGATCAATTATTTGCTGCTTATTTTGCAGCTCTTGACAATTACTTATCACCAAGATCCTACTAGGGTCTCAGGCTTGATGTCTTCTACATTACCCTAAGAATTAGTCACCAAATAGCAGAAGTGTTGAGTTGTTGCTTCTGCTTTTCTGTGAGTAGTTTCCATTGTGCCAAAAGTATTTACATTCTTCCTGAACTTTCCCTACTAAATTTGTCCTAATAATAAAATAGATTTTATCTTAAATTTGGTTTCCTGTCTACTTTAATGAATTTTAAATGAATTGGTAATTCTCGTTGGATTTGGCAATATTCTGCCCAAGGCTCTTTCTTTTCTTTTTTTTTTTTTTGGCATATTTTCAACATACAACTTCCTTTTCAAAAGAAAAGCTTAATGAAATGCTGATGGAGGATTCTAATAGGTGTAGCAACCTCAGATTTAATCCAAAAGGAAAACTTGCGATTCGCATCACTTCCTTTCCCTTCATACAGGAATGTTGCATGTGGCCTAGAGGCTTTATTGAGGGAAACTTGTCATAAATGTTTGTGATGTCCACAGTACTTTTGTAATTTGCTCTTACCTATTAATCCCATTTTTTCCACAGTAATATTGTTAAGAATTATACAAATATAGTAATAGGTGAGGGGTTTTATCAGGTGAAATGGGTGGGACAAACAGAGGAATAGAAAAGCAACTGGAATCACTCAACAGAGGAAAGTCCACTGGACCTGACGGGATACCAATTCGATTCTACACAGAGTACGCGAAAGAACTTGCCCCCCTTCTAACAGCCGTGTACCGCAAGTCTCTAGAGGAACGGAAGATTCCAAATGATTGGAAAAGAGCACAGGTAGTCCCAGTCTTCAAGAAGGGTCGTCGAGCAGATGCGCAAAACTATAGACCTATATCTCTGACGTCGATCTGTTGTAGAATTTTAGAACATGTTTTTTGCTCGAGTATCATGTTGTTTTTGGAAACCCAGAATCTACTATGTAGGAATCAACATGGATTCCAGAAACAGCGATCGTGTGAGACCCAACTCGCTTTATTTGTTCATGAGATCCAGAAAATATTAGATACAGGCTCCCAGGTAGATGCTATTTTTCTTGACTTCCAGAAGGCGTTCGATACAGTTCCGCACTGTCGCCTGATAAACAAAGTAAGAGCCTACGGAATATCAGACCAGCTGTGTGGCTGGATTGAAGAGTTTTTAGCAAACAGAACACAGCATGTTGTTATCAATGGAGAGACATCTACAGATGTTAAAGTAACCTCTGGCGTGCCACAGGGGAGTGTTATGGGACCATTGCTTTTCACAATATATATAAATGACCTAGTAGATAGTGTCGGAAGTTCCATGCGGCTTTTCGCGGATGATGCTGTAGTATACAGAGAAGTTGCAGCATTAGAAAATTGTAGCGAAATGCAGGAAGATCTGCAGCGGATAGGCACTTGGTGCAGGGAGTGGCAACTGACCCTTAACATAGACAAATGTAATATATTGCGAATACATAGAAAGAAGGATTCTTTATTGTATGATTATATGATAGCGGAACAAACACTGGTAGCAGTTACTTCTGTAAAATATCTGGGAGTATGCGTGCGGAACGATTTGAAGTGGAACGATCATATAAAATTAATTGTTGGTAAAGCGGGTACCAGGTTGAGATTCATTGGGAGAGTCCTTAGAAAATGTAGTCCATCAACAAAGGAGGTGGCTTACAAAACACTCGTTTGACCTATACTTGAGTATTGCTCATCAGTGTGGGATCCGTACCAGATCGAGTTGACGGAGGAGATAGAGAAGATCCAAAGAAGAGCGGCGCGTTTCGTCACAGGGTTATTTGGTAACCGTGATAGCGTTACGGAAATGCTTAGCAAACTCAAGTGGCAGACTCTGCAAGAGAGGCGCTCTGCATCGCGGTGTAGCTTGCTCGCCAGGTTTCGAGAGGGTGCGTTTCTGGATGAGGTATCGAATATATTGCTTCCCCCTACTTATACCTCCCGAGGAGATCACGAATGTAAAATTAGAGAGATTAGAGCGCGCACGGAGGCTTTCAGACAGTCGTTCTTCCCGCGAACCATACGCGACTGGAACAGGAAAGGGAGGTAATGACAGTGGCACGTAAAGTGCCCTCCGCCACACACCGTTGGGTGGCTTGCGGAGTATAAATGTAGATATAGATGTAGGTGGGGACATGAGGAGGAGTGTACTGAAAGGAGGGTGACTGGTGGGAGGGAGAGGTATTGAGTGAGTGGCATAGGAAGTGGCGCTAATGAGCCCACCTTGGCATCTACAGCTCATGGTCTAGTGACTAGCTTTGCTGCCTGTGGATCACAGGGTCTTGAGTTCAATTCTTGGCCAAGTCAAGGATTTTCTCTGCCCAGAAACTGGGTGTTTGTGTTGCCCTCATTACTTCATCATCATTTATAAATTATAAAGTGCAGCAATCAGTTGTTCTGTTTTGGATTCTAGGGCATATTGAACGATGCCTTTGAATTTTTTCCATTTGTTCTCCACATCTTTTATTCTCATCACTGAATATTTGATGCTGAGTGCTGAGATATTCTGAAATTTGTATCCTGTCACCCTTGCTGAGCAAATCTACCTTCCTACCATTCTTAACATTCCTTGTAGGTCCCGTCGTCATAGGTGCTGTCACAGCCATATGATCACTGATACCTTCCTCCATGTAACTGAGTCGATAAGTTTAGGTCTGTTTGTTGCCAGGAGGTCTAAGATGGTACCCTCACAAGTTGGTTCTCTAACTATCTGCTCAAGGTAATTTTCGGACAAGACATCCAGAGCAATTCCACATGAATCCCTATCTCTGCCACCAGTTTTGATTCCATAACACCCCCAACCTGTACCTGGCAAATTGAAGTCACCTCCTATTAAAACAGCATGATCGGGCAAATTACTAATGATATTCTGCAAATTCTGTCGTAAGTGCTCTGCAACTACAGATCCTGAGCCAGGTGATCTATAAAAGCATCTGATCACCAGTTTTGACCATTATTTGATACTCAATTTCATCCAGATTAATTCACATTCTGAATCCATGATAACCTTGCTAGATTTTATCGAATTTTTTACTGCAATAAACATGCTGCCTCCATTGGCGACTAACCTATCTTTACAATAAACATTCCTATCCGAACTTAGGATTTCGTTGTCATTGCTGTCTGGTTTCAACCAGCTTTCTGTTCCCTGTGCTTTATAACCTTCAGTAAATGATACTAATTCTGTGACCTTTCCTTGGATGCTCCTGCAGTTTTCTATAATCATATTAATCTTTTCTGTCTCTGATCTGTGATGACCAAGATTCTCTAAGGTCACTGTGACTGATTTAACCGGCAAATCGTCTTTGATCCCACAGAAGGGGTTCTCTAATCTAAAAAAGTCCCATGTGCATGACACACGTATTCTGTTACCCCAGTAGTCACTTCGTGTGTGTAGTGCACGCCTGACCTATTAAGGGGAACCCTACAATTCTGCACCCAATAGCGGAGGGCAAGAAATTCACATCCGATACTGTTGCAGAGTCATCTGAGCCTCTGGTTTAGACCTTCCACTCTGCTCCAAACCAGAGGACTACAATCAACCTTGGGTTTGATGCTACAAACAGACAGCTTAGCCTGCACCCTGCGTGCATTGCTAGTAGCCTTCACCAAATCAGCCAGCTGCCAAAAGAAGCCGGGGATGGCCTCAGGACCCTAGTGCCAGGTGTCATTTATGCCAACATGTGCCACTACGTGCAGCCGGTTGCACCCAGTGTGCTCGATAGCCATCAACAGGGCCTCCTCCGCATCATGGATGAGACCTCGCAGCAAACATACCGAATGCACACTGGAATTCTTTCCTGCCTCACCTGCTATCTCCCTGAGGGGCTACATCACCCATGTAAGATTGGAGCTCCCAATGACAAGCATACCCACCCTCAGTACTTGTCCGGACTGGGCAGGGAAATTGACTGCTGGCCCAACAGGAGAGGCATCCCATGCTGGCTCAGACTTATCAACAACACTGGGTAGCATCTCGTACCTGTTGCTAAGACGTAGGGAGCCATCCACACAGCTTGCTCCCTCTTTCACCTTCTGCCCAGTGACACGCGAACCCACTACTGTCTGCCACCCACTCTGGAGTGAGGACAGACCGCTCATATGTTGCGTATCAGTAGCTGCAGCAACATCCCGGTCACCAGGCAATTCCAATGGCACCAAAGGTGTCGCAGGTCTTGTCACTGGTGCCCCGACATCACCGCAACTTTGAGTTAGCTAGAAGCTTGTCGAGGGTAGCCAACGCAGCTACCAGCTGTTAACGGGCAGCAGCCAACTCTCCTTGTGTCTGCTCACAGCAAGCACAGTCCCTTGCCATACCATACTCTGTATAAATAGATATAAGGTCTCAAATGGCGCTACTGAGTTTGAAATGTATACAAAATATGCCAAAGGAGAATAAAGTAACACTAAAAGTTGCTGTACTGATTTCTCACTGTACTCTGAGACTGCAAGTTACTAAACAGGAATAAATTTCATGACCACGAACTCCAGCATCTCAGGCCAGACTGCAGTTATCACGTGTGATGCAAGCAGTAACCTGTAGGGGGTGAGGAAGGGGAAAGGATAGTATTGTATGAGTGGGTGAGAGACAAATGTTATCTTGTGGAGTACGCAGGGACTAAAATGCCAACTGGCACAGTGTCAGGAGGTTATGGGGCAGGGAGGTGGAGTAAAAAGAAGCAAAGAAGGGAAAGATTGGTGGATGCATTGGCAGAGGGCACCAAATAAAAAGGAAGGCAGATGAGAATGGGGAGGAGATGATAGGACAGAGGGGCTGGAAGCCATTGGGTGGAGGGTGCAGTGACAGTACATTACTACACAACTCTTTTATGGATACAACACAGTCTCTCTTTTTACCATATACATTCCATCGTCCAGACCAATGGCAAGAGCCGATCTCCTTCATGTCCTTGGTCAGTTTCCACCCCCTATTTGCTGGTTGGGGACTTCCAATGCCCACCACCTGCTTTGGGGATCTCCGCATCCTTGTCAGAGAGGCTTCCTATTGATTGACCTCTTCCACCAAGATTATCTTGTTTGTCTCAGTACTGAGGAATCTACTATTTTGTCAACCTACTCTCATTTGGACCTTTTGGTCCGTACTGTTCAGCTAGCTCAGCACTTTACGTGGTTTGCTCTTGCTGATACACACTCGAGTGATCATTTTCCATGTGTCCTTCGATTACAACCATGACTGCCATCTATTCACCCAAGATACTGGAAGTTTTTCCAAGCTGATTGGACACTTTCCTCCTCTCTAGCAACATTTGCTGACCGTCAATTTCCTAGCATCAATGATAAGGTCACTCGTGTTATAGAAGTTATTTTACAGTCGTGGAACGTTCAATACTGCGTAGCTCCCCTTTGCCCCAGCGGCCCCCAGTTCCTTGGTGGAACAAGGCGTGCCATGATGCAATACATGAGAAGAGACGTGCTCTCCCACGTTTTGCGCCATCATCCTACGTTGGCCAACAGTATTCGCTATAAGCAGTTATGTGTGCGATGCCATCACATCCTCCGTGATAGCAAGAAGGCCAGCTGGGACTTTTTTACAAGTTCCTTTAACACCTTCACTCCCTCATCTGTAGTATGGAGATGAATTTGACAGTTATCTGGCACGTCTAGTTTCTCCCCGATCTCTGGACTGAGATACCTTAGTGAACCCAGTCACAATTTCCAAGTCATTGGGTCAACACTTTGCTGAGATTTCAAGCTCTTTACATTAACCACCAGCCTTTCTCCTGAAGAAACAAGCAGCTGAAGTGCGACGTCTTGGTTTCTCCTCTCAAAATCGCGAAAACTGTAATACCGTTTTTTCTATGTGAGAACTCCAACACGCGCACTCATCCTCTCGCTCTTCTGCCCCAGGACTGGATGACATCTATGTCCAAATTTTTCCGCATTTATCATACAATAGCCTGCTTTATCTCCTTTGCCTTTATAATCGAATTTGGACTGACAGTACCTTCCCCAGAAGATGGCGGGAGCCATCGTCGTTCCTGTTCTGAAACCTGGAAAGGACAAACATCTCCCCTCTAGCTATCGCCCCATCTCTCTCACGAGTCGTGTTTGTAAGGTTTTGGAGCATGTGGTAAATTGCTGTTTAGGCTGGTGGCTGGAGTCCCGAAACCTTTTAACACCCACCCAATGCGGTTTCTGAAACCATGGTTCCACAGTTGACCATCTTGTTGCTCTCTCCACTTATATCATGAACAATATTCTCAGGAAACACTAAACGGTAGCTGTATTTTTTGATCTGGAGGGGGATGCGATACCTGTTGGAGGACAGGCATCCTTCGCAAACTGTTCTCTTGGGGCTTTCGAGGTCAGCTACCCCTTTTCATCTGTGAATTTATGACAGAGCGCACATTTAAGGTGCAGTTGAACACTACTCTCTTCTGTACCTTCTACCGAGAATACGAGTTGCCCCAGGGCTCCATGCTAAGTGTTGTACTCTTTGCCATTGCCATAAATCCCATTATGGATTGTCTCCTTCCCGATGTCTCAGGCTCCCTCTTTGTCAAAGATTTTGCAATCCACTACAGCTCCCAATGGACCAGCCTTATTGAAGGATGTCTTCAAGGATGTCTCGATTGTCTCCACTCATGGAACATCAAAACTGGCTTCCGATTTTCTCCCAGTAAGACCGTCTGTGTAAATTTTTGGCGACATATGGAGTTTTTATCCTCCTTCACTATATCTAGGCCCTATTGACCTTCCATTCGTGGACATTGCCAAATTATTGGGACTATGTTTGACAGAAAACTGTGCTGGTCTTCCCATGTTTCATATCTTTCGACTCGCTGTCTGCGATCCCTCAATACCCTCCGTGTTCTGAGTGGTACCTCCTGGGGAGCGGACTGAGTGGTCCTCCTCTGCCTATATCGCGCCTTAGTGTGCTTGAAATTTGACTATGGAAGCATAGTTTACTCCTCTGCATGGCCGTCTATTCTTCAGCGTCTAGACTCTGTCCACCATCGTGGATTGTGTTTAGTGTCTGGCACTTTTTACACCGACCCATGGAGAGCCTTTACGCTGAGACTGCTGAACCTCCGCTGTCTAATCAGCGAGCTGTCCTTCCTAGTCATTACGCTAGTCATCTGTCTTCCATGCCTGCTCATCCATCCCATGCCCTTATTTTCAATGCCACTTCTGTCAACTGCTACATTCCCTTTCCTTCCTGTTTCCTAAAACTTTCTTGACCAATGGGGGTATGGTGCCACCTTGGCTTCACACTCAGACCTGACTTCTCCGTGGCCTTTGCCAGCTTCCCAAGGATAGTACCTCCCCCTATAGTTTACTGTCGGGCATTTGCCCCTCTATGCGCACAAGTGCCGGATGCCACATTTATTTACACTGATGCCTCAGACCACCTTTGGTGTTGGGAGTGCCTATATTGTTGGCGACACCCCTGTTCGATTTCAGCTTCCCGACCAGTGTTTGGCTTTTGCTTTGGAGCTTTATGCTGTTCTCCAGACTGTCCAATACATCCGTTACCATAAACGGATACAGTATATTATATGCTTGGATTCACTCAGCTCTCTTCTCAACCTCCAAGCTCTTTATCCCGTCCATCCTCTGGTCCACTGGATTCAGGACTGCTTCTACATGCTCCACTTGGGGGGCGTCTCTGTGGCATTCCTCTGGATCCCAGGGCGTGTTGGTATCTGCAGAAATGAGGCAGCTGATATAGTGGCAAAGGCTGCAGTCTGTCTTCCTCGGCCCACTGTTTGCATGGTTTCTTTTGCCAATCTACAGTGCATTTTATGTCATGATGTTGCTCTTTTATATCACACACATTGGTATGCACTTCCTGATAATAAATTATGAGACATAAAACCTCTTCCCTGTGCTTGGACCTCTTCCTCCCGGACCCATTGTTGGGAGGAGGTAATTTTAACTAGATTCTGGATTGGGCAATGTCTTTTTAGCCATCGAAATCTTTTAAGTGATGATCCTCCCCCACTTTGTCCCCACTGCTCTCAACCTTGGATGATGAGACACCTTTCACCTCAGTGCCCCTATTTTAATCTGCTATGTGCCCGTTTACAGCTGTCGCCTGACATATCTTCCCTTTTAGCAGATGACGCGCCCTCAGCCAATCGCGTCCATGAGTTTATCAGTGTCAGTGAGATATCATCGGTCATTTGAAGCTCTTTTCGGGGTATACAACCCCCTCTCAATAGCTGTTTTCTAAGATTTCCTTCCGTTTTCAGTTTCCCTCCTCCTTGAGTTTTGCTCCCATTGCAGCTAATTTAAATTTCGGTTTTTTAACCTTCACTAAGCCACAGAATGGGCACTTATGACTGTAGCAGTTATGACCATAGCAGTTTTGTGCCCTAAAACCATAAAAAAAAAAAAAAAAATAAAAATAAAAAAAAAAAAAAAAAAAAATAATTCCCATAGGTTGAGACCAGGGTGATTATGGGAGCAGAGAATGTGTTACGACACCCTGCAGTGCCTACCTGGCTGAAGGCCTCCACCAATTATGACCCCTCCACCTATAAAATCTGCCAGAGTGATCCTATCCCATCCCCTCCAATCCCTCTTAAAGCCTTAGACTCTCCCAGAAAATCTCCCCTGAATCTATTTCCCTCTTCACCCCTATGTCACCTCGCACACTCACTTTCTACATGCTCCCCAAAATCCACAAATCCACAAACCCAACAATCCTAGACATACCATTGTGGCTGGTTGTTGTGCCCCCACTGAAAGAATTTTGGCCCTCATTGACCAGCACCTCCAACCAGTTGCCCTTAATCTAGCTTCCCATGGCAAGGACACCAACCACATCCTTCACCAATTCTCCACCATCCCCATCCCTTTACCTCCTGGATCCCTACTTATCACTGTTGACACCACCTCCCTATACACCAAAATCGCTCATGCTCATGGCCTTACCGATATTGAACATACCTTTCACAATGTCCTTCAGACTCTAAACCCACTACCTCATTCCTCATACACCTTACTAACTTTATCCTAACCCACAACTATTTCTCCTTTTGAGGGAAGGTATAGAAGTAAATCTGCAGCACAGCTATGGGCAACCAAATTGTGACACCCCCCTCCTATGCAAACCTTTTTATGGGGCATCTAGAGACCTTCCTAGCCTCCCAAAATGCCAAACCTCTAGTCTGATTCAGGTTCATCGACCATATCTTCATGGTCTGGACTCATGGCCAAGACGTCCTATCTTCATTCCTTCACAATCTCAACACCTTCTATCCCATCTGCATCATGTGGTCCTCCTCAACCCAGCATGCCTCCATCCCAGATGTTGACCACCTACTCTCTGATGGCTCCATCCCCACCTCTGTCCACTTTAAACCCACCAACCACTAACAGCACCTGCATTTCAACAGCTGCCATCTCTTTCACACAAAAAAAAAAAAAAAAAAAAAAAAAAAATCCCTCCTATACAACCTGGCCACTCTGGGACAGTGTATCTGCAGTGACAAAAACTCCCTTGCTCCATATGCTGAGAGTCTCACCAAGGGCTTCACAGACAGGCAGTATCCCCTAGATCTAGTCTTCAAACAGATCTCCCATGCCATTCCCCCCCCCCCCTCCAATCCTCCCTCCAAACCCAAGAACCAGCCACAAAGGAATGTCCCCTTCATCACCCAGTACCATCCCAGACTGGAACAAATGAACCACATCTTTTGCCGGGGCCTTCATTGCCTATCATCGTGCCCTGAAATGAGGGGCATCCTACCAGAGATCCTTCCCGCACCTCGTGAACTGATGTTCCTTTCCCCATCCAACCTTCACAACATCCTAGTCCATCCCTATGTCACTCCCAATCCCAACCCCTTGCCCCAGGAATCATATCCCTGTGGAAGACCTAGGTGCAAGACTGCCCAATCCTCCCACCCAGCATTTCCTATTCCAGTCCTGTCGCAGATGTATCCTACCCCATCCGGAACTGGCCCACCTGTGAAAGCAGCCATGTCATTTACCAGCTCTGCTGCAATTGTTGGTATGACTACCAGTCAACTGTCCACCAGCTTGAAGCTGCCACCACCAAACTGTTGCCAAGAGCAAAGTAGACCACTTGTTGGCACAATATACAGCTGAACACAACACACTTGATTTTGACGGCTCTTCACTACCCAAGCCATGTGGTTCCTTCCCTTCACCATCAGCTTTTCTTAACTGTGCAGATGGGAGTTATCCTTACATCACATTCTCCGCTTCCGTTGTTATACCGGCTGCAACCTATGGTAAGATACTGCCTCCACCCAACAGTTTCCACCCCTTCTGTCCTATCATCTCCTCCCTATTCTCATCTCCCACACTGTTTATTCACTGCCCTCTACCAACACACCCACCCATCTTTCCCCACCCCTCTCCTTTTTCGCTCCTTTTCCCCCCCAACTCCCTGTCCCACAACCACCTGATGCTGCACCTGTTGGCATTCTAGTCCCTGCACACCTCACCAGATAGCATCTGTCTTTCTCCCTACCCATACACTACTATCACCCCCCCCCCCCCTTCCAGACTGCTGCTTGCGTCCCACGTGACAGTTGTATTCTAGCCTGAGATATGGGAGTTGGCAGTCATGTGTGAGTGAGGTATGTGCTTGCTTGTGTATATATGAATGGAGTATGTTTTTTCTTTTGCTGATGAAGGCTATGGCCAAAAGCTTTAGGTAAGCCAGTGTCTACTAATTGCACCTGCCTGCAACTTAATGTGCCTCCTTTATGATAGATAGCAATCTGTCTTTTCCTACACTGTTGTTATTCCTGCCTGGAGCTTCCATTATTTGAAAATTTAATGTGAGGAAGAGTGAGTTCAACATGATCAGGAAGAAACAGGGGAAGATGAAGTCAATGAGAGACATAGGCAAGCAGTAGCAGTTCTGAGAAGTTTAAGGAGTTTGATGCGAGATAGGGATGCTCATGGATGACAAGAGAAAAATCCCTAGGTACTACTGTGTTCTTATCCAGACGTACACTTCTGAAATTTGGACAGTGAATAAAAGGGTTTCAAACAAGATACAGGCGTGCAAAATGAAGTTTCACAGAAGCAGAGTGGGCATAACAAATATAGATAAATGAGAACTTCAAAGATACGGAAGATGGTAAAGGAAACAACCTTACAGGAAAGGATAGAATCAACAAGGCTTAAGTGGTACAATAATGTAAAGAGAATGACACATGATACACTTCCAAAGCAGATATATGAATTTAGGTTCACAGCAAAACACCAGGGGGAAGAATAAATGATAGTTGGCTGAAAGAAGTGGAGGAGAGTATTTGGAGCAAAGGAGAGGACTGAAACAGAATGATGACAGAGTGATAGTGGGAGAATGGAAAACAGAGGTTTATGTGTTAAACAAACTTGGACTGTTGATATAAACTGTTAGTGGTGATGTATGTGGAATGTTAGCTGCTGAAAATGTGTGATATGTGGGTGTAAGTCAGCACCACAGCATGTATTTTAAACAGAAACACAAGAATGGTTGTAAAATTTGATAACAGAAATACACTTTCAATGTATGCCAGTGAAAAAAATTTGGTGCTGATGCTGCACGTCAGGCTGAAAGATATTTTACAAGGAATGGCAAGCTGGTAGCCATGCCATAATTAGTCATGGGACTAATTAATATTTAGCAGCAAATGCAGAACTGATTTCTTGTTAAGCACCATCAAAACAAGGATACTGTACAAGAAATATCAATTGTTAAATGTCTCTGCGCATGCTAAAAGTACTTATGCTTATGGGAGTGATGCTTAGGTGGCTGAAGAATATCTCTTGATTCTTCATTTAATCTGGTTATTGAAACTTTGCTGGTAGTCTTTGGTGGTATAAGTGGCATCTTATCATCGAGAATATGCCAGAACATTTCCATGACTCTCTCAAGTGAGTCAAACATTCTGTGTCTGTTCGTGCCACCTTTCATTGTATACATTCAGCATCCCCTTTTATTCCTATCTGGTATTTGTCTCACACACTTCAGAAATATTCTGAAATGCAGAGTCCCAAGTGATTTGTAAATAGTCTCTTTTATAGACTGACTGCATTTTGCAAGTACACTGTCAATAAATTGAAGTATTTCACTTATCTTACCTATGACATGGTCTGTTTTATGATTCTGTTTCATATCCTTACCAATTATTACACCATGGCATTTGTATGAGTTGATCAGATCCAAATGTGAATCATTGAGTTATGTTAGGATTTTTTAAAAGTTTTTTGATGGATATTTACGTGAGATCCTGCTGTTGAAATCACTGGTGGGTGCAGGCACAACCCTATCGAAGATCAAATGCTTTTCATTCTGCACCTCTCTATCAATAGTTCTATGCTTTCATTATCATCTATTGCGCAGAAGTTGCTATTTCTTTAGAAATTTCTTTACACTGACTGTATACTGTAGAGGGTCACTCCCATCAATACAGATCTATACAGTTCATGGTTCACTATTCTTGTAAACTTTAGCTACAGTTCTTCTACATGTTACTGCACAGAGACAAATGAGTTCAGTCACTCTTTGAGATGTGACATAACTGCTTCTAAACCCAGTACTGAACTTGGGAAACTTTCTACTTTTTGAAGCTGTTGTTTGTACTTTAATAACCACGTTTCTATAACAGTCTCATGGTTTCAACATGGACGTCCTCAAAGAGGTCAGGTCTAATTTTTACCATAAGTCCTAATACAGTGTGGGAACAATAAAACTGACCCAGAAAATATTTACAATAAGACTGGTGTGTGCATGAACCTTGTTAACCCTCCGTTACACGCACCGCAGACTGTGAGTCAGCAGTTTTATCTTTTCATCAACAGTCACTGATAAATTCAAGATTTCCATTAGCAGCTTTTTCTACCTTCCCCTCCTTCCGTAATGAATTATTGGCAACAATTGCAGTTAGTCATTATTGCCAGAAGCAGCAGTCTCGTGAGGTGCAGAGTGTCAGTCCGCGTGTGTGCATTCGTGTGGCGCGGTCCTATCATCAGTTCTTTTACGGTGTATTGCAGGTAAGGAGGTTTCTTCCTTTAATATTACAAAACATATACAGTTACGTTTAGAAACTTCTTTTATTTATTTATTATCCAAACTATCATACAATTATGACCCTTTTCATTGACCAACACCGATTAGTTGGGTTGTTTGGGGAAGGAGACCAGACAGCGAGGTCATTGGTCTGATCGGATGAGGGAGGGATGGGGAAGGAAGTCGGCCGTGCCCTTTCAAAGGAACCATCCTGGCATTTGCCTGGAGCGATTTAGGGAAATCACGGAAAACCTAAATCAGGATGGCCGGACGTGGGATTGAACCGTCGTCCTCCCGAATGCGAGTCCAGTGTCTAACCACTGCGCTACCTCGCTCGGTACCGATTAGTGAAATAAGTTATACACTCTTTTTTCTCAGAAGAACGGTAGATGACGATCAGGTTTTGCAGTGGTTGGACAAAGAGCTTGGTAATGAAGAATGTAGTGATCTGGAGTCAATATTCGAAAGTGATCACTATTCAGATAGTGAACAGTCGCTGGACGAAAGGGATTTTATCGAAAAATTTGACTTGTATATTGGGAAAGATGATATGCAATGGAGCCATTGACCTCTAATCCAAAACAGAAGAGTAAGAAGACCTCAACATAATATTGTCAAGCATTTACAGGGAGTCATAGTTGAAGCAAAAAATGCCAAGCGTCCAATTGATTGTTTACAACTTTTCTTCACAGATGACATTTTAGAAGAAATTGTTCGCTCCACTAATATTTACATTGCTACCATCTGTTCTAAATATTCCAGAGAAAGAGATGCTGCAGACACTAACATTACAGAAATCAAAGCTTGTTTAGGACTCCTTTTCTTGGCGGGTGTGCTACGAACATCACACACAAATTTACTAGATCTCTGGGCTGTAGATGGTACTGGAGTGGAGTACTTCAGACTTTCAATGGACATAAACCATTTTCGTTTCTTGCTGGCATGTCTGAGATTTGATGATTTCAGAAACAGAGCTCATCAGAAGGAAACAGACAAATTAACGGCTGTCCGATTCTTGATAGATCAATTCAATGAAAACTGCAAGAAACATTATAGTTTATCAGAACTAGTTACAGTAGATGAAATGCTGGATGCATTCAGAGGCAGATGTGGATTTATACAATACATTCCATCAAAACCAGCAAAATATGGTATAAAAATGGTTGCACTTACAGATGCAAGGATGTTCTATGCCAGTTATTTAGAAATATACTGTGGAATGCAAGTGGATGGGCCTTATCTCTGTGATAACACGCCTCATGCTATTGTCAAAAGAATGGTGAAATGCATATCCAAATATGGCAGAAATGTAACATGTGATAATTGGTTCACATCAATTCCACTTGCGGCTGACTTGTTGGAAAATGACAAGCTGACAATGGTTGGAACAATTCGAAAAAATAAACATGAAATTCCTCCATTTATGACAGTAGCAAAAGGTCGTCCTGTGGAATCCAGCATTTTTGCATTTAGGAAGAATATGACACTGGTTTCATATAAACCCAAGAAAGACGAGGTTGTTCTGGTACTGTCTACTTTACATGATGATGACAGTATTGACAGTGATTCAAAAGTGCAAGCTGGAAATAACAACATTTTACAACGAGACTAAATCTGGTGTGGACAAAGTTGATGAGATGAAATGTACATACTCTGTGACAAGAATTACCAGAAGATGGCCATTTATAATTTTTTCCTCTTTTCTAAATATTGCTGGAATCAATTTACAAGAGCAATTCGGATTCAACAATTCCCAGAAAAGACTGTCTAAAAGTTCATGCCAAAAAAACAGACCGACGAGATTTTCCTGCAATGTGTGCAATAAATTTGTATGCCTGGAACATGTGGGTGCATATCTGTGCAGTGAATGCGGTGAAAATGGCAACGACCACGAGTGATTTACTCGAATTGACAGTGAGGCTGTAAACTATAGTTTCCTGAAAAAGTTTCTGAACTAATTTACTTAAGATAAGTATTGGTTAATATTCATAAAGAAAAACAGTGAAAAAACAGAATGAACGTAAATTTCAGCAAGTACAATAAATGTTCTTATTGGTTTACGGGTAAATTATGAGTTAAAATATTTTATGTACACTACTGATGCTGAAATACATTGTGTTTACGAATTCATTGTTTTATTTATGTTATCCAGACTCGAATATACTATTATGTTTGCCAACTGTAATGTCAGAATTGTTCATGAAAATGGTATAAAACGCAATGCAGACTCTCTGTCCACGTGCGTGTAGCAGAGGGTTAAGGAACATCACATAAATGGTATAAAACGCAATGCAGACTCTCTGTCCACGTGCGTGTAGCAGAGGGTTAAGGAACATCACAAGTGATGCTGGAAATAGCCACTATTGATGTCGATGCAGCACTGCACTCAGTTTATTGAACTGAGAGACGTGCATAGCAGTTGTGTCTGAGGCATAGCAGCAATAATTTTTTCATTGTTCTGCTGAAGCTTTTCCAGTGTGAGAGAATTATTGGAGTACATCTGATCCTTCAATCTGCTCTACAGGTAAAAATCACAAGGAGAGAGATCACACAGTCAAGGTTGCCAGGAGAAAGGACAGCTTCTGCTGATTGTCTTCCCATTGAACACCTCATGCTCTGGCAACAAGGTTTTCTAAGTGGTGTATTCTGTTGCTCAATCTTGTTGAAAATATCCATACAGTCGTTTGTTCTCTGCAAACTGATCCACATATTGATCAAATAGTTCCTGGTCATACCAGCTTGCATTAACAGATGGTGTTACAGTATGGGGTTCAAGACACTGTGTACCAAAGACTAATATTGAGACTATGCAGTGGCTCTTCAAACCACTGACAAGGGTTTCCTGATTCATAATGGCTTATATCTGTGATTTCACATACCCTGACAGGCTGAACCAGACCTTATTTGAAAATATGAAAAGCTGCAGATCCAAAAGTCTTGATTCCACTTCACTGACAAAGGGAGGCCCCGATGTTGGGATCGCAGATTTACTTCAAACTTTGTACACCTTTAGTAGGCCATTAAAACAGCACAGTGTGCACTATTCTGTCAACTACGAGAAAATTGCAAGAGAGGTTTTATGCTTCAACTACGTAATTCATCTATCTGTGCATAGGTGCCTCACGTTGAAGTTCATGGTGGTCAAGTGGGTAGCGTTTAACCTCCATAAAACGCTTGTGTATGTAACGACAGTTCAACTCCCAGTCAAACTTAATTTTAATCTGTATTTTTTTCATCAGTGGTCATATTATTTAATTAGTATGATGTTTGAGAAGTAATATGAATAAAGTAACACGTGTATTTGCATGAATTTTTAGTGAATTTAGTATTATTTGATTACTTACTATCTTTAATTTAAATTTAATTATTAGACCAAACTTGCTTATATCTATCTACAAGTAAATGAAGAAATGCATATAGTTTTCCTGAAAATGTATGCCTGTCATGATTTGAGAGATTCCTTATACATGCAATCTGGTAAGGTACCCAGAATCACTTTGCACCTCACACAGAGGCAGGACCAGCTTGCAGTTAACCTGCAAAGAGGTGAGACATTGCTAATGTAGCAAGAACAAATAGTGTAGGTGTTACAGAATTTACACTTGTACTACAAAATGAGTGTTTAAGCGGGAGTCAAACTGTCACCTCATACACATTCATCTTCCAAAGCTCAAATGCTAATCACTTTCTTTCTTTTTTTCACCCCCTCAGTTTGTTCTTGGTAATTGTACATTGCATTTGTTCAGGGTCGTTGTCCCATGACACTTGAAGTTCATCATTGATTAATGCACTCAGTTATTTTATTACAGAGGGCAGGTAATCCTCTGACCAAACACGCTGAGCTACCATGACAGCATTCCACTTGACCATCACAAACTCTTTAACAGTTGGCACCTATGCACAGATACATCAATTGCTTAATAGACATGTAAAACTTCTCTTGCAATTTTCTTGGAATTGCCATAGGAGTGCACCTTATTACTTGCACATTATGTTGTTGTAATGGCCTAATAAAGGTGTACAAAGTGTGCAGTACATCCTTGAGCCCAACGGTGTGGCCTCGCCTTCTCAGAAATCACTGACAGATAACACATGAATGTCCCTCTGCATGCTTTAACTCATGCACAACAGGACATTTGTAAGGATATAGGTGCAGGTCCTTTTCAGTAATGTTTCAACATGATGATATCTTAATTCCCACTTGCTCAGATAAATGGCATTGACATTTTGTTGGACTTTGTTCAAGTGAAGGAAAGTATGGCGCAATATTTCCAGTATTCGAGCTCTTTGCACATAGTTACACTTCTCATTCGCTACAGAGTCCATTATGAACCAATTTGCCACTAAGATTTGTGTTGCCTACTTCATTGGAGGGTTTGCCAAAAAACTTGCAGTCTTAAACTCTTGAGCAAACAATTCCACACCCTTCGCCATGAATTTTGCTTTTCGTAACACTTGACAAAGAATACGTAGTTTTATTGTGAGCTCCATTTTGTGATGCATCCAAGTTGTCACTACATACACATCTGCTCCTCATAGTCACTCAAACATATCAACACGGCGAAGTGCTCAGTACAGAGCATGCAGAAGATGCGCGTGCGCACACACGACAGCAACTGATTGGGGGCATCAAAATCGCAATTTTCAGCATTTTCATTGATGTGCAGCTCTCATATTCATTAACAGGGGTGAATACTGTGCCAGTTTCATAAATATGCAAGTTTTATTTTGCCCATGCTATACACTTCCATCAGAAGTGGGCTTCTAAGCTGTGTGTTCCACGTTGCTTCACAGAGAAGGCAATGAGTAATGTTTTTAAGGATGTCTTGTTATGCCCACCACTTATGGAATTGTAGTTATTCCAATTGATTGTTCTCCCCTGCAGTGTTGGGTGCTAGAATAGACTCAGTTATTCCTTGCCTGTTGTAAGGGGCGACTAAAGGAGTCTTATACCTAGTGGAGCTTTTACAGTGATGACTCTGTGATTGTTAGGACACCCATCAGTTTTAGCTCGTTTCACAATATTCCCTCAACCTCTTCTGCATAATTGTTTGTGGTCCCCTTTTAGGATTTGACCTCCTCTTTCCCACTTTCCTAAATTTCAGACATTTGGGGAAGGGTGCCTTATGTGGTGCATAATGTATCCGCCATGTGCTGTGATCTTCTGCACCTAATATTAGACTAGATTTATGTTCACAACTATAATCCAGGGCAGCAGCCCATATGTTGTTGGGTGGGGGGAGGGGGGGGGGGAGGGCACAGTCATTATGTACAGGCATCACACTGCTGGTGCCTGAGTTGTAACTTCCCAATCTGGGACTCTGGGCAACGGCTAATATGCCAGGCAGCCTTTGCTGTGGTGGGGTGGCACCCATGGGAAAGCCTCCGACTGATGTGAGTGCTGTACCAGGAAATGATCTGCAATGAAATGGATCAAACACAGCCTTTGCAAACATTGTGTCAAAATTCATTCCCCCACACCCACAACATTGGCACAGAGGATTGGTGCAGCTGGAGTTGCATCGTCCTACGCATCATCAGCTAAGAGGACACCTGCCAAGGTGCCCTTCTCAGAGGACAAAACAGGTCAACAGTCTACCGCTACCCACTGGTTAACATACCCACAGACTGCAGATCAAAGAAAAGAATGGTGCTCTTCCACCCAAGAAGTCAAGACAGGATACTCCTCACAGAAACTGAAGTCTCGCAGGGACAAGAAGGATAAATTGGAAGTTAAAGTAAACTCTACAGCTCTGCTCGATCCACCATCCCCACTCTCCCATGGTCAAGCCCATGAAGCCCATGAAGACCGATGAAGAACGGCTCATTCAGGTGGTGCAGCAAAGTAATTCATATTCCTATTTCCCCTTCACTGCTTTCTCAGATCCCATTCTGATGTTCCTTTAATGGAACTGTAATGGCTACCATTGTCAAATGGCTGAACTCTGTCAACAAATGGTACTCACTATGTCGTTGGCATGGCGCTTCGGAAGATACGGTTCTTTGAATCCCAATTCCCTACTATTAAAAATTACAAATCATACAATTCCCTACTATTAAAAATTACAAATCATACAATTCCCTACTATTAAAAATTACAAATCATACTGTACAAATTGGATTAACATCGGAAGGGCATCTGGAGAAGTCTGCACCCTCATTCAATCTGACACTTTCAACGAACAGGTGCCACTAACTGCTGCATTGGAAGCCTTGCCTATTCATGTCTTCCTGTCAGTCAGGGTAACAGTATGTAAATCTATCTACCCCGAGACAGATCTATACTACATTACGAGCTGGTGGAGCTATAACGGACTGTTGCCTCGCCCCTCCTCCTGCTTGGGGACTTCAGTGCTCATCATCCTCTGTGGAGCAGCCAAACCACACCTAGCAGAAGCCAAGCAATTGAGCATTTACTTTCAGAACTGAAAGTCTGCCTCTGTAACAATGGAACTATAACACATTTCAGTATGATCCATAGAACATACTCCACCATAGATATTACAACTGCAGTCTGAGCACGTTGCCCTTTGTGGTGTGCGTACTGTAAGACTAGATTTATGTTCACAACTATAATCCAGGGCAGCAGCCCATATGTTGTTGGGTGGGGGGAGGGGGGGGGGGGAGGGCACAGTCATTATGTACAGGCATCACACTGCTGGTGCCTGAGTTGTAACTTCCCAATCTGGGACTCTGGGCAACGGCTAATATGCCAGGCAGCCTTTGCTGTGGTGGGGTGGCACCCACGGGAAAGCCTCCGACTGATGTGAGTGCTGTACCAGGAAATGATCTGCAATGAAATGGATCAAACACAGCCTTTGCAAACATTGTGTCAAAATTCATTCCCCCACACCCACAACATTGGCACACACCATCAGATTATTTGACTTGTCGCTCTAACGAAGTTGGCGAGTGTCAGCAATATGTCTCGTGGTCTTATCGTGGCGTGTTTATCTTCTGCCGTTAGGTCAGACGATAGAAATGCCACTTGCACACTTATAGTAGCAGATTGATGGTGACCAACTTTAAACAGAACTTGATTAATTTTCACACACATTTATTAAAATAATAAAAAGCATAGACATTACGTAACTTGATTCTGGATGCTGTTTACAATTGACAATCTGAAGTTCCTTTGGTCTTGGTACGTTAATCTTATTCTCACATATCTCTGATACTTGACAAAGTGTCTATACATTTACCTTCATGGCTATGTACAGGAATATGATAATCTTATTAGGCGCAGACTGAAACTTGACTATAGACTGGTACAGACTGGTGCAGACAAATGCAGACTGACTAATCGAAGGTCTGTACACTCATTATAATACCTCGCACGTTCAGGTATCACTGCACGAGTGTGATCTGCGAGGAGAAAAGGTTCTACGTTAGCAGCAATCTCATTGGCTGCGTTACATATTAATACGCGGATCGGCAGAAACAGAATTTGGTCCGTCTCTAAGGCTGCGCCATTTCGTAGCGCGGAGACGGACGAGTGTTGCGCCTGCGCTGTTGTGCTTAGCGGGGCGCGCTCTAGTGGGAAAGTTGTGTACGCGCTGACTACACGGAACTATGTACACAACACTCTTAATGCAGTAGTCGATCCATAGCAACCTCTGTGACAGCGACCACTTTCCTATCACTCTCTTTTTCTCAATACATCGACCAGTGGAATATGCGCCTCGACAGTCACTTCAGAAAGCCAACTGACAAGCTTCCACCTCCAAAGCAACTTCTGAAACCAGTCAAGAGAAGAGTGTCTTAGGAGTGGTACAAGATGCTGTTGACATGATTATACACACTGGTGGGATGGCCGTCTGAAGAAATAGGTGCAGCTGTCAGAGCATTGCAGGTTAGTTGAAAACATAATCACCGTCCTTCTTCTGAACATTTAATAGCATTGAAGGCATGGCTTTTAATAAAGAACAGAAATCAGAAATGTTTGGAACAGTATGGTATCATCTGTGGGAACCCACACGCTATCGTCTCAAGTATTGACTAAACTCCACTGCATTTGTGGCCACCCATCATCCACAGTAGTTCCTGCCATCTCCCTCAATGCCAATATCTGTACTGATCCTGCAGTCATTGCTGAATGCTTCATGGCTTACTTCACCAAAGTGTCCACATGCAGTAACTGCCATGCTAATTTCCTGATTCTGAAACACCCACTGGAGCGAAATTCCTTAGCCTTCCTTACAGAAGGCTTTGAATTGTGCAGTGTTCTATTTAATGAATGGGAGTTCCACAGCACTTTAACAGTGTTGAGAGACGGGCCCTGACCCTTATAAAAATCGATAACCAAATGCTTAAACACTTTAGCAATGACAGCATACAACAGATTCTTCAGTTATCAATTGTATTTGGCAGGAAGAGTGTTTCCCTCTCAATGGCAGGAAGTGGAGTTTGCCTGCCAATGGTTGGAGGGTGTTATTATTTCTTTCCTGGAACTGGGTAAAGACACTCAAATTTTGACTAATTATTGATCATTTTCTCTAACAAAAGGGCTGTGCAAATTATTTGAAAGAATGGTTTCCCAATGTCTCTGTTGGTGCCCAGAAGCTAGGGAACATATATCACAATTTCAAAGTGGCCTTCAGGAGTTCCGCTCCATTATAGACATACTGATTCATCTGGAATCGGCAGTGTGTTATGCTTTTGCACATTGCCACCATCTGATCACCATGTTCTTTGACCTACAGAAGACGTACAATACAGTGTGGTGCCATCACATCTTGTCTACACTGTGTGAGGGGCTTCTGGGGCTGTTTACCCATTTCTCTCCAGAATTTCCTACCCCTCCAATGATTCAAGGCCTGCATAGGTTCAATTATCAGCGACCAATACTTACAGGAAAGTGGAGCTGTGCACAGATCAATTCTGAGCATAACCCTCTTCGATATTGCAAGTAGTTGTATCATGACTGATGTGGGACCCATAGCCTCATTATCACTTAAGGTGAACAACCATTGTCTGTCTTACAGCTCTCCATCATTGCAAACCACAATGTGTCAACTTCAGAGGACCATATAGAGTCATGGATATCAATTTTCACTTGTGAAAACTTCGGTCATGCACTTGTGTTGTCGTCTCAGGACTGTGCAACTGGACCAGAACTTTGTTGGTAACCAGTTGCTTGAAATCGCTAAAATTTTCAGGTCTTTTGTTTCACAATAAGATAACTAACACAGTTACCACATGTGCACCAGCTCAAGGCAAATTGCATTAGGGAGCTTAATATCCTCAGATACCTCAGCAGCACCTGCTGAGGCACAGACCACAAGACCATTTTCTGTGATTTTATAGAGCTTTTATTTAATCCCAATTGGACTATGGACATGTTTGCCTACAGGTCAGCTGTGCTGTCAGTACTGAACTTGTTAGGTCTGGTTCACCACAGTGGTGTGCCATTGGCATCTGGAGCCTTTTGTATGAGCCCTGTAGATAGCCCTTCTGAAAGTAGTTGGTGTCCCACCACTGAGGGTCAGATACCAGCAACTCTTGGTGAACTGTGTGGGCATAATGTTCAGATGTCTACCCATCTGTGTTACTCAACTCTGTTTCACAATAGTAGTTCAGACTGTTTACAAATTGCTCAAAAATGGGTAGACCAGCTGAGATACAATGGGGAACTCTGTTCAAGGGCCGCCAACTGCCCCTTTCTTATCCGTCTTTGTAAAGTTCCGTCTTGGCATTCCCTGTGGTATGTAACCAATCCTGTGATTCAAATGTACCTCTTTGCATCCCAAAGAAAAATGCTGATTGCACCGTTCTCAGATGCCTGTTGCTTTTGCTTCTCAGTGACTACCCAAATTTGACATACATCCACATGGATGGATTGAAAACTCCTCATCCAGCCATCCTGATTTAGGTTTTCCATGATTTCCTCAAATGGCTTAAGGCAAATGCTGGGATAATTCCTTTGAAAGGGCATAGCCAATTTACTTCCCCATGCTTCCTTAACCTGAGCTTGTGTCCAATATCTAATTGCCAACCTGTGGGAGGGATGATAAATACTAATTTTTCTTCCTACCTTTCTTTCTTTCTTTCTTTCTTTGCACATGCAAAGGAGCATGAGAAGTATTGTCAGCCAATTATATACAGTGTATACACTGCAGAGTTAGTCCCCATATTACAGGCTGTGTAGTACATGAAAACTCTTGCCCCAGAGGATTACCTGGTTTGTTGCAGCTCCATGAGCTGCTTACAAGGCACATCTTAGTGCTACCCCAAAAAGCTTTTGGTTGCTAACATCCAAGACCTCCACAACTCCAGATTGACAGTAACATTCATCTGGACACCAAACAATGTGGGTATATTAGGAAGTGAATTTGCTGACAAATTAACTGAAGAATCATCCAGAGGTGTCAAACTTGAACTTGGAGTTCCAGACACAGACTTACGATTGCAACTGCAACATCAAATTTTGAAAATGTGAGATATTGAATAGCAGGCTACCCTGACCATCACAAGGTGAGAGCTGTCAAGGGGACTACCAACATATGGTGTACTTTTCTTCTGGCTTCTTGGAAAGGTGCCATTACACTGTGCTGACTGCGTATCAGCCACACCAGACTTACCTATGAGTTCTTTTTGTGTCAAGAGGACTCTCCTCAATGCAGTTGTGGTACTCATCTTACAATTGTCCATATTCTCATTGAGTGTGCACTGTTGGCTCATCTGATATGATTAGTCAACCTATCTATGTTGCTCCTTCAGATACTTGAGAATGGGCAAGCAGCCACCAAGGTCAAACATTTCCAGTGGGAAAACGGATTTTATAGCAAACTTTACTACATCTACATGTTCAGGGTCAGGGACAGTCTGTTGCATGTGTACGTGTGTGAGAAAGAGATGGAAAGGGGAGGAGGGGGGAGAGTCTCTCTCACTGCAGTGTATGCCCGAGTGGTGTCACTGCACTGTTGTGCATTTTTGTACCTTTACAGTTTCTTGACTACTGTGGCATATTCTCCATTTCCCATTAGCCTATCCTGTCTATATACATTTAGATTTACACAAAAAATGCCACATTTGTCAATTTCTCTTTTTACCAGCTGACTGTACCTAGTATTACAAGCTACTGCTTTTTAAGATTGCTTTTAAACTCTGGGGAATTTGTTGCAAAATGATTTGGTATTTGATCACTAGGATTTTAATTATTCCATCTATGTTGACCGTTTCTGTAAGTCTTACACTAATGCTAGGTCTCTTAGACCTGTCATTATCTGGATTGGATTGAGAGACACCTAATCAAAAAATCCTTCATGTGCACTCCACACAGAGGCAACTACCTAGGTGGCAGCCTCCGATGTATAGTGCACTGCTGACCTATTTATGGGACCCCTACCATTTTCATCCCTTTGGCCATGAGACCAAGAAACCACAACTAGCTTATTACAAAACCTTTGAAGTCAGTGGTTGAAGCTTCCTACTTAGTTCAGAACCAGAGGGGGTCAGTCAGTTCTGGAGACAATACTGTGGATTGAGAGCTTCATTGAAATTGTGAGCAAAGCTGTTTTCAGTACTCTCTGCCAGTTGGTGGACTGATCAAAGTATGATCCTGAATCCCAGATGACAAGCATCACTTGCTCAGGCTTTTGCCACTGTCTGCAGTTGGATGGATCTGAGGCATACACACAGAGTGCACAAGGTGACTTTTCTATCCCTTGTTGCCAAATTTTCCTGATTGAAATTCGCCATATGTTTGAACTGGGGATAGATGTAATATCCAAACTGATCACTGCCCCCACCCCCCCACCCCCCACCCTCCCTCCCTGTCCCCTTCCTCTTCCACCTGCACCAGGCCCCTATACCTACCACTGGCATGCCATTCATAGTGTAGTGGACAATTGGTGATAGATCCTGTATTTCCTGTAGAGGACGGTGCTTTACAGGAGAGGACAGTTCAAGAGGTAACTTTGGTAACGATATTATTTTAATTTCATGATCTCTGTTACACTTCGAGGATTGTAAAGTTGTTTAAAATCCAAAGCCACAACATCCACAAAAGTGTTCTGTGTAAATAATGGATAGAATTTACAGGTTCCTTAAAAATAAATTTGTTTCTTAGACTTTTGATAAGGTTATGCTCACAGAGATTCAGTTTGTCAGACTCAAAATAATTAAAATCATGTATACCAACAAAGCACATCTCCTGCTTCAGACAACTAACAATGCAGCTACTAAGTCTTAAGCTGAACTACCATCTCTGTTTGCCTTCTATACATCATTACTCAGTATTGTATTAATACTTGTCAATTCCTTGCAGATGACTGTGAGAATGAGGATTTGTCAGAAGAGGAAGTTGATGAAATGTAAGTTCTATGTACTTCAAGCTTTTTTATCTTATATCTCATTAGTTAATAAGTTCAAGAAACCTGTGTTTTAAACTGTCCTTGCTATAGCTCAATATTGTTTGTTGTTACAGCAGCAGTAGCATTTTGCTTATCATATTTGTGTCACTATCTGTAATAATTGTAAGAACGTGCGGATTTCTTGACTAAAGATGAAAGTTTCCCATTTTTCACAAAGACTTGAAGACCACCTTCAAAAACTAAGTAACTGATATTCTGGATACCACCTGATCAATACCTAGAACACAGAATTTGAAAATAACTAAAGTTCATTTTTAGCCGAACTCATAGGAGTCAATGTTTGATTAAAAACAACTGTCACTTCTGTAATCCTCCTGGCCTCAATCTCCACTGACTCACTGTTTGAACACTCTCTGCCCAATAACTTCCCCATCCTCCACCCTGTCACCCCCCCCCCCCCCCTCATCCCCCCATCCCATCCCTCTCAGTCCATGCATCAACATTGTAGTCTTCGCACGCCATACCTCACTGGCTCCAGCACCCACATGCTGCATTCCTAGCCCATACTCCTGCCACCCCTCCCTCATTTCTAACCTGATCTCCTTACATGTGTGCCTGTCGATGAGTCAATGTTCCTGTTGTACGATGGATGTTCTCCCTTACATCTAAATTATTTAATTAAAAACAGTTATTTATCATTTATGCTATCAGTCACTTTAGGTTGTAATAACATTAATGTTCAGTGTTACTATAACCTGGTGTTATTGTAATCAAAGTGATTAGTAACATAATTAATAAATAACAAGTGCAGAAAATGAACGAATCATATAGTTTCTCAAAAATCTTTTTTCCAAACTTTTCATTTTTTTTATTGTCTTGATGCAGTAATATGTGGAAGCTTTAATAAAGTGTGGCATGAGGGGTCAAAACACATCGTTATACCATGGCTGCAAAGTTTTGCTATGAGCTGTGGACACTAAATATGTCAAAATGATTTACTAGGGTATGTGGTACAGCCACCAGTTGCAGATCACTTGCAAATAAGAATATACACATGATAAAAAAGACAAAAATGCTAGTACATGAAACCACACATTTTTATTGATGGTAAATACTTTCCTCTTGTTGATTAACCATGTTTCTCTTTATTTAGAAAGACAGAAATGTTAGCAACTGAGTTTGTAGTCAAGAGACGCAGCTATTCCAATGAACTATAGAAATAAATGCAGTTCTTTCAAATTTAATCTCTTGATTAAGGAGAAGAGGTTAATGGTAAGAAAAAGCATTTCTTTTCATACTTTTTTAAAGAAAAAGAGAATAGGTTGTCAATTTTTTCTGTGCACACAGCATATTCTTTTCTCACAGCACAGAGCCAGTAAGTGTGTAGCAGATGGTAGCTGTCCTACTTCTCCCATCCTATTATGACAGGAGTATGGGAAAAGACAAAAGAGCACACATTGTTTCAACTGTAATCTACAATGAATCTATTTCTGTTGTAAATGCATGTTTTAAGTGAGTGCAGATCCTCTGTTTCCCATTAATCATTTTAAGCTGTTTGATAGAATTTATCTGTATACTATTTGCCGGGTTAATTGATGCCCAATCAACATTGGAAATAACTGCCACCATTCTTTTGTAACAAGTTATTCTTTTAGTTCCTCGGTATTTATTTAAAAATAAGTATGCTTAATACTTAACTGTGAAACCGTTCTCCCATGCAATACCACTCAATACCACTTTAAGTGAAACTGAATCTACACATGTACTGCAGTACAATATTTGTACTAAATAACAATGTTACTTCAATGATTGGTTACAATTACTGAAAGTATCTCAACAGAAATAAAAATCAGTCATCAGCTGCACAAGAAAACATGGTTTCAGCAGTTTAAACTGTCATCTTCAGAAGTGAAATAAGCTCATATGCACAACATCAAAATAAGAGTGGGATGGCAGTGTCCTACAAAGTATTGAAAGAAAATACATGTATAAATCAGTATATTAAAAACAAATGTGCAAAGATTGAACTGAAGTAGTAAAACGGGTCTGCTAAAATGAATGTAAAGGAGTTAACCTTGAGAATCACAACATACCTATGCTGCAGAATTAATAAAATAGTGACGTCATTAAAATATGATATGTGCAATGAGTAGTAAAACAATGAACTGTCAAATCACGGATTGTGTGTAGTATGTGCAAAGGAAACCAACCAAATAATGGTGATATGAGCAGCATTGAACAAGCATATATACAAAATGGGAGCACTGGTGTGCATATAAACTGTAATGAAGTCTAAAACAGTTGAAGTTCAAGTATGTGTTAAAGCTTATAAAACTATATAAGATCATTAACAAAAGCATTTAAAATGCCTTATCGTGTCAATACATTGTTGATTAAGTGTTGCGTATTCACAAATGTATAACAATATGTTGTATAAGTGTAGAGTGGACACTTAGCAGTTGCATAACCAGTGTTGAAAATGTAGCTGTGCTTCATCTCACTTACACAGTGAATGGTTACCTTTGCTTCTTGCAGTGTTTGCTTTCACAGAGCAGTGCACAGATTAAAAATGGAGTTATAAAAAGTGACAGTAATGTACTGACTGACCAACTCAGCTGCTCGATGTTGGCATTTATATATTTCTACTCATGTTTTTAGAAGCCTCTCCTCCATGAGAAATCTTCTAACATCTTACAACTATAATATTATATCTTCAACAGCTTTTATATCTTTTGCTAGTTAGATAGTGAAACAACAAACTAAAAGACATTGGAAAAGATTGTGTTTTTCTTAGTACAGCACGTTTTCACCGAATACAGTACAATTTCAGTTTATAGACAATTGGCATAAGATGCTTGATGGCCTCTGTGAGCCAAAATTCTAAAGACGCTCATAGTTGGTAAAGGATGGTGGTAGGTTGATGCTTGCTAGTGTAAATCCAAATGGACGGGCATGTGGTACATGGAAGACCCTAGAGACCCATCCTCCATCTATTGAACTCATGGTTCCAAAACCAGTAGAAAACTGTTCTTTTTCTTGTGATTTTTGTCTTGTGGCCATTAGGCCATGGTCCAAGGCATATATGATGTGCCTAACATTTTGTCTTCCAGTGATGAAGACATCATCAGAGGCTACAGAGACTCAGAAAACAGTACAGGCTTAAAGAAGCTCCACAAATCAAACTGTTTTATGTGTCTATGCAATGGTCAGACTGAGATGCCCTCAGACTGCTGAGATCACTGAGTCACACCAGCATATGTTGTGGAGCTTGCAGTGGAGAATAATTGGTACTGTTATTTAGCGCTAAGGCTCACCAGCTCCTTCTCTTGGCCTTGAAGGCCCAGTGGATTTTCACTGGCTGCTGTGTCAATCTTTGCCTGCGGATGCAGTATGGAGGGACATGTGGTCAGCATGCCACTTTGCCAGGTGTTTTGCCAACTTTCCAGACCATAGAGCTGCTGTTTCTCATTCAAGTAGCTCCTCAGTTGGTATCACTAGGCTGAGTGCACTTCTTACTAGACGTCTCAACCAGGAAAAATCCTGGGCAGCTCACAGCTTATCTAATTTCAGTCCTTCTTTTCTAGTAAAGTTGTTTCTGTGCTTTTGAATTTCTATGGCCTCTCTGTACACCCGAGCATAGTTATGATTCCAGCATCTTGATAAAACGAAATTGTCAGAGAAATAAATTTGGTGGTTTCTTGATACCAGTGCATGATCTGCTTCTGCTGATTGATCTCTGTTTCACAGATGACAATTACTCTTCTCTTTCTTAAGTTGGAGGTTACTGCTTCTTTTTGCAGTTTCTATGTACACTTGACCATATGTGCAAAGGATTTTATGTACTCCTGCTATGACAGGCAGTGAGCATATGGTCTGTGCATTGCTCAAATTTTCTGCACCTGCACTGTGTCAGTGTCTGTCTTTTTGGTACGCTGCTTATGCAACTTGTAACTGTTTTTACAAGTGAGAAGAATACTTTCCCAGTAGTTGGCTCTTTTTCACTAGCAGCTCCATATCTTTTACAGTGCAGTGCCTTATTTATCCGAGTAGCCATTTCTTCTGTAAGCAGTCCAACATGTAGGCCTTACTTTGGTTCCAAGATTTTTTTACCCCAGGCAATTAATTTTTTGATCACTCTTCTTTTTTTGCAAGGGACAGTGGCTGGAATTTCTGTGAATGTATCTTCCCATGTGTGTGGGGTTCCTGTAGATTTTGTATCCTAAAGTTCCTATGTGTTTTCTAAGTAGTTGTATATCCAAAAATGAAATTTGACCTTCTTTCTCCTTTTTTTCCCGCCAAAGTGAAGAGCATATTATAAATAATATCACACAGAAAATTTAGAAATTGTGATGGTTCTTGTTCTTTCTGAGAACATGCAGTGAAACTGGCTCCAGTCTGCTGAAACCAACGTGAGGGTTTCTCCTTTGCCATCTGAAGGACTGCTTTTTCAAATTTTGACCATATACAAATTCTCTGCAATTGTGCTGAGTGGGTATCCCATAGCCACTCTGTCAGATTGACCATAGCATTTGTTGTCCTGTTCAAAGTAAATTAATGTGAGATAATGTTTAAAGAGATCGGCTATACCTTTAGCAGAAGTCCTTTCCAACTGTGACATTCTTATTAAGAGGAACCAAGTAAAAAATGATACAACATCAACACTTACCCATAATACCTCTTGGACTCAACATGAAAGATTTTAATTGTTTGATAAAATGACCAAAATCTTTAATATAAGTATCAGTATTTCTATAAATAGCTGTAGGGGAGTGGCAAAGCATTTGGTTATCCCATAGTTTGGACAGTCAATATTGCTGACAGTAGGTCTCAGTGGAATGCCAGGTTTGTCAATCTCTGTGGTAATTCCTTTCATTTGGTAAAACCTTTTTGTGATTGGGAGAAATAAGAGGAAACTTCTTTATTATGCTAAGAACAGAAGTTACAGCTTCTCCTTTAAGCTGTTTGTATCTTCCTGCTTCTAATATGTTCTGAATTTTACTGTAGTATTGCCCTTACCTGACGGAGTAATTTGAATGCCCTTAGCAAAATGTAAATGTCGAGAGAATTTTCATTTAACTTTTAGTAAGATACTACTAAGTGGTTTGCTTCTAAGCAGTATTCTGGCTTGTTCCACATGTAATTCAACTACAGGATGTTTAAATTTAAAAAAAAGCCAGATTCAATCTTCAATATTGATAACAGTGCCTTCTACTGGCATTCTAGAAGGTGCAATTACATAATTTCATCCTTTGGCAGTATGAGCCATATCTGCAGACTATTGAATTTTTCCTTCCATCTATTAGCGGACACCACACAATCTACTTCTATGGTTTGTAACATTAAACTATCCAATTTATCACAAATATTATGACAGAACTTATTACTGAAGAATGTTGCAGCTCCATTAGCTTAGAGTTCACAGAATCACATGTGATAGATGCATTCTCAGAGCAGCACTGACTCTTTGTGATCATAGACATCATGCACAGTTGCTGAAGTGAAGTTTCTCTTCCCCTCAGAAAATTCAGTGTTGTTGAGGTCTCTCTGCACCACAGCAGAAAGGTGACAGAGCTAAATAAAAGAGATTTCTTGTGAAACTAGGGAACCATGAAACTCATTTCTCCAATATCTTTTACCAAGATCCAATCATTATTATGTGAGAATTTATAGCAAGGCCATAGAAATTCGAAAGGACAAAAAACGTTTAACAGAAAAGAAGATGGGCTGAAATTAGACAAGTGCTAAATAATGCAAACAATGCCAACTCTTCCCCCTTACAAGCTCCACAACATGGGATGGTGTGACTCAGCACCCTCAGGCAATGGCCTGATAATGTCACTATCTCATCATTGAGGGGATATGTATAAATAGTTTGATTTACTGAGCTTTCTCAGTCTTTATAACTCTGATTATGGCTTCAGCATTGGAGCACAAAATTTTTTGTGTGCTCTTTTTCCAATTCCACTTTCATTCTCAATGATGAAGTTGAGATGCACCAAGCATTGTATCAATTTACTATCATGGTACAATAGGGGCACTATGAATATATTGTCAGAGTATCCTGATTATCTATTACGTTTTAAGACTGCATAATTGAGCAGTTTATTTTCAAAATCTTGCAATGCTAAATTAGCCATCAGTTACAAAAAGAAACTACTAATCATGAAATCATCTCTCTCTCTCTCTCTTCAAAATTCTGGTTCTTAAGTAAATAATAAGTGGAGCTTTGCCCATGTTTATGATACTATTCCCAACTCAGGTTTGCAGTTAATGAATGATAAAGAGTGAGCATTAGATACTTCAGTGAATATCAAAATTAACAAACCAGGGCTGTGAAATGCATTGTTTTTCTCTATACAGGGTGAACATTAATAAAACTGACACACTGCAGGGACAGATTCCTAACTGGAAATGCAGGAAAAAAAAGGTCCTATGAACTTGTGTCCAGAAGTGGACAGTGTGTGTGCAATGACAACATCCATGTCACAACAGATGTTCAAAGTGGCCTCCATGGGATGCAGTGAACAGGTTTACACATCACATCATGGATTGCTGCACTCTTTCATATGTTCCAGTCTCTCTATGAATAGCGTCACAGGCATCATGAAGATGCTATTGAAGGGTCTATACATCAGGAACTAGTTTAGCATAAACAACCTTTTCAGATGCCCCCAGAGGCTAAAATTCAGGGAGTTTAAGTCCACTGATGTAGCAGGCCTTGCTACAGGGCCTCCGCATCCTATCCAATGTCCAGAGTAGATGATGTTGAGGTGCTGGTGAACTGTAATGCGGAGGTGGGATGAAGCTCCATCATACGGAAACCACATAATCTGCTGTATTGCCAAAGTCACATTCTCAAGCATCCCAGGCAGAGGGTTCTGGAGGAAGTCCAGTTACATTCTTCTGTTGAGGCATTGTGGAATAATAACTGGTCCAAGAATGTTGTCACCAAGAATCCTTTCCCCCCACACTGATGCTGAACCAATGCTGATGAGACACCTCAACTATTCTCCGGGGATTGTCTGTCATCCACAGGTAATGATTATGCAGGTTTATGATGCAAGTTCTAGCAAAGGTTGCTTCGTTGGTAAGGAGAACTGATGACAGAAATCACATAATTGTGATGATCTGGTGCCAAAACCAATGACAAAATCCTTCCCATAGATATCCACTGCTGATAATTATTGCACTTGTTACAGGTGATTGAGATAGTAACGGTTATCATGCACGATACACATAATTGTACTTTGCGTTACAGCTTTTTAGTGGGCCACTTTCCTGGAACTTATATGAGGGTTCATCTCAAAATCCTCTAGAATCAGGCCCTCCAAATCTGGTGTAAGTACATTCTGCTACCTCCCTGCACATTCGTCTTTCTGAGAGGACCCGTGATCACGCACGTGCCCAAAAAGGGCTTGAAATGTTGTGTAATGTGTTTGATGTCTGTGAGGGTACTTGTTTTGGTGTAGCCGTGGTGACTCTCGACCATTTCCATCTGCTTGTCCATACACAAACACCATCTTGGTTTGTGAATTTTAAAATTTTCCCGGCGAATTGACTGTTCAAATAAATTTTGGGCTTCCAGCCGGTCATCATTCAATACTTCGCACGATATTTCAACTGGGCATCTGCCAGTCATCTCTAGGTGAGCCGTCGCAGACTTGCGAAAACGTCCTCCGTTCTATATATCAATATATAGCGTACTGTAACTATTGTGCGCATGCGTCAATAACTTGATAGATGAACCACACTGGCCACCAGCAGCACCCTCGCTGGTGGAATAGCAGAACTCAGTCGCCCTCTGTGTTGCTGTTTGCCGTGGCTGTCGATGCACTCTGTCATCTTCGATTAGAGCAAATCGTGGAGATGATGGGATTCCACGCACTGTCCAGCTGGTAGCCACTGTCATGGTTTAACAGATTTTCCGCCAGTCGTATTTCTACGGATTCTTTAATAATGGAGTCCCAGAAAGACATTGCTGTGGAAAAAATCATTGTTTTCTCATACTCCATTGAATGTCCAGTAGAAATACAATGTTCAGCAATAGCGGACTTGCTTGGCTGCAAAAGGCGAGTGTAACGTTGATGTTCAGTGCAGCGTACTTTCACGGTGCGTGTGGTTTGATCTATGTAAGCCATACCACATTGGCAGGGTATCTTGTAAATTCCGGCCTTTCGTAGTAACAGATTGTCCTTAGGTGATCCCACAAGGTCCGCAATTTTCGATGGTGGGCGGAAAACCACTTTTACCTGAAATTTTCGGAGGATTCTTGCTATTTTGGTGGCCAAGCTTTTTATGGAGGCTTTTGAGGAGAGAGCGCTTGAATCAGCTGCACTGAAACCAACAGTTTTTTGGAGGTATGTGGATGAAACTTTCATAGTGTGGCTCCATGGAGAAGATAAATTAATGGAGTTTCTACATCACCTCAACTCCATTCATAGTAACATCCGGTTCACCATGGAAATAGAGGAAGATGGTTGTTTGTCTTTCTTGGATGTCCTGGTTCAAAGGAAGAATGATGGTTCTCTAGGCACTCAGTTTACCGGAAACCCACTCATACTGATTTGTACCTACAAGCATCGAGTTGCCATCACTCATCGCAAACCATGAGTTTGCTCATACTGTCTCAGATCTAGATAGCTTACCTCAAGAACTTGTCCATCTAAAGACAGTATTCAGGGAAAATGGGTATTCCATCTGTCAGATTAACAGGGCACTAACAGTTAAAACTAAGAAGCAGGTTGTGAATAAAGAGGAGAACTTGCCAGAACAATCTTAAGCTTTTCTTCCTTTCATTGGCAACACTTCGTTTAAAATAGCAAGAATCCTCTGAAAATTTCAGGTAAAAGTGGTTTTCCGCTCGCCATCGAAGATTGCGGACCTTGTGGGATCAGTTAAGGACAATCTGTTACTACAAAAGGCCGGAATTTACAAGATACCCTGCCAATGTGGTATGGCTTACATAGATCAAACCACATGCACCGTGAAAGTACGCTGCACTGAACATAAATGTTACACCCGACTTTTGCAGCCAAGCAAGTCCACTATTGCTGAACGTTGTATTTCTACTGGACATTCAATGGAGTATGAGAAAACAATGATTTTGTCCACAGCAATGTCTTTCTGGGACTCCATTATCAAAGAATCCGTAGAAATACGACTGGCAGAAAATCTGTTAAACCATGACAGCGGCTACCAGCTGGACAGTGCGTGGAATCCCATCATCTCCACAATTTGCTCTAATCGAAGATGACGGAGTGCGTCGACGGCCGCGGCAAACAGCAACGCAGAGGGCGACTGAGTTCTGCTATTCCACCAGCGAGGATGCTGCTGGTGGGCAGTGTGGTTCATCTATCAAGTTTTTGACGCATGCGCACAATAGTTACAGTACGCTATATATCGATATATAGAACGGAGGACGTTTTCGCCAGTGTGCGATGGCTCACCTGAAGATGACTGGCAGGTGCCCAGTTGAAATATCGTGCGAAGTATTGAACAATGACAGCTGCAAGCCTGAAATTTGTTTGAACCATCTTGGCTTGTTCCTGACATGATTACCAGATCATTTTGCTGCTTACAGTGTGTTGCGTCAATCACACAGCCTGCAGCACACAAGGAACACACATCACACAGTCAGAGGAGCTATCACTCTTCAGCACCAGCTACTGTGGCAACAATGCATTTCCCAACACGTGTTCATAGGACCTATTTTCCTCCATTTCCAGACAGGAATCCTTTCCTGAAGTTTATTAGTTTTATTAATGTTCGCCCTGTATATTTTTTCAGCCTCAGCTCACTCAGTTGGTACCATTACCACTTTCAACCCGTTACTGCATCAGAGCTGCGTGATTGCTAGGTATGTTCGCATGCTAGGTATGTTGTCACAATGAAAGGTGCTATTATTGTATGAAAACAGTTGATAGCTGTCAGATGCACCCGATTGACAAAGTCATTACGGTACCAGGAAACCTTTATTATTTCCTGTAAAGAAGTAAGGAAGATTAAGATACAACAACAATATTGTCTGTACTAGATACTGTGAATGGGATGACACGGGGGGCAGCCATTCTGGTATTTTGTTTCTGTGTCCATAGGTGGAATGTGTTAATTTCTATTATGATCTCTGACAATATATATCATAGAAGAGGAATTTTTGTTTGGAACATTCGTAGGCGCACACACAAAAAAGTATACTGGAGGATGAATTGTGGATGTCTTACCCTACAGAACCCACTTTTCTTGGCTTCACCTGTACAGGCACCAAAAACTGATCCAAACATGCCCCTATTATAATCATGAGTGTATGGAGGAACAACACGTTCATCAAACATCAGTCAGTCATCATTACAAATAAGTCAATCTATTATCACTATCTCCATAACCTACTTCTGGCTTACAGGATCTAACCTCCTGTGTAAAAATCATACAAACTGAACCATAATCTGTCATAGTATGAGAAAAGCATAAAACTCTTATTATATATGTTAACATATATGATAAGTCATTGCTATTTTGCAACATTGTACACTGTAGCTATAAAGGATTCTGTTTGTTTTTGTTTCTTTCCACTATGGGAGAACTGTAGTAAGTCGCTCGATAATTGGATGTGTCATTTGACAATTGAAGTGAAAATAGGACAGTGAAAGATATGCTGAAGTTAAAGATCACATGATTGTAAGAGTAGAAGAAACAGCTCCAGGGAGAATGAAATATAAACGTTTGAAGCAGTTAACTCAGAACCAGGCAATTGCCAATCTGTGTAATCTGCAGAGATGGCTAATTCTCCTGAGGGTTTGAATTTCTGTAATTTATCAGTATTATATAAAAATTTCTCTTGATCCATTCTGGGATTTGGAAGAAACAAGGCCTTAGGATGTGAAAGAAAAAAATGCTTGTATTTTTCTTATATTTAAATTATGACAATGCAATGTAATCTCAGAGATCACAGTGCCCACATGCTCTACTCACAAGTCTAGTGATTGTCTTTAATTTGCTTAATCTTACAGCTAATTCATAACAACTGAAGGTGCTGCTTTTTTATTCATGATGTAGTTCAAAAACTCTTCTTTAGGTGTGACCAAGCATTAAATAAATAAGTAATAAGGCTATAGAGCCTTAGGTAAGTAGTAAAATTAATCAGTAAGGTAATAAAGTAACAGATGTAACTAAATATAACTATACACTCTTATCAAATAAATAAAGTTCAAATTGTGTTGTAGCAAACTATGTGAGAGACACTACATCACTAATGGTCAATGATATCCCTGATTATTAGCAAACAAAGTGCATCTATGTAGTGTAGCTCACTGGACCCACCATAGAATCCATTTCTAACAAATACTGCTGTGTCAACTGACAGTTGATGATTTGACAACTTATGTAACAACTACTGTATTCACAGCTTAATACTCCATTCCTACATTTGTTCATACTCGTTTGCTTATTACAGTCAAACTTAAACCCAGTATATACTTTAGTATCTCCGTGTATGGTCCAACTTTCTTGACACACACTACATTCAAAGCTTAAATCTTTGCATGATTACCCATTACAGATCACAAATTTTTGAAAACGAGGTTTATGGGCATTGTATCTGTATTATATTCACCTGGACAGTGAAATTCTTCTTGGTGTTCTACTGTATTTTCCGTAAAACTAGGTGTAGTGCTGATAGATTCTACTTTTTCCTTCACTTTTTGTTTGACATGTTCAGTTTCCTCCAAACTAGTCAAAGTGTTTGGGGCATGATTTACTTCACCAAATTCATTATTTTTTCAAACACTTCCATTTTGTCTCCTTGAAATGTATAATTAACATCTTAGGTTCATTGTGTACCTCTTAAAACTGTTCATTCATTTCGTTTCTTACTGGATTATATTGTTTATTTAGTTCAGTCTGTAGCTTCTCAGGCAAATTTAATAAGGTCTATTCTGTATTAGAGATTTTATCCACTTTCGTAGGTACCTAAGTTCCTTGTGTTTTTAAATCTGTAACACTATTTGACAACTCTTCTTTATTGGCTTTCATACTGTCAGATAACTCTTGTGCAGTGGCTTCCCCTTGAGTTTGGAGGGATTTAACACTAGTTGACAGTTCATCTAATTTCTTTAATTTCTCTGCTTGCTTTTTCATAAGAGCCAGTAATTCTTTTTTGTGTGTGGCGAATGGCATACAATAATAACAATATGTACACTCAAGAACACTGAAACCTCTTACTCTTTTTTTTTTTTACGGTAACTCACAAGATTAGTAAAACATATTTTACAATACTTTGCTTTACAGCTCACCTAATCGAGCGCGCAGCAAGCTGCACTGCACTGCTGATGTGATTTGCGTGGACTTAGTGACATGGAGATGAGCTGCTGCATATTCGTTGTGCAGCCATCTGACTAGCTGCTGCACTGTGAAGTGGAGCTGCACCATTGTGCTGGTCAGGTGCCACAGGGGCGCCCTTGGAGGTCTCTGCTACAATTGTAGCCTCAAAGTCACAACACAAAATTCTTCCATGTTGCCTATAAGATTCTTCTTCACAAACAAGCCAAAGGTTGCTTAAGCAGAGTAGTATCTATTGCTGTTGACCTCCTTTGTTATTCGATTTAATTTAGGGCAATACTGCAGCATATGCCCACTTATATTTTCTCAGTTTAGACTTTGGTTGCTCTAGACAGCTTTGTATCTTCTTTTATTTTCATTAAAATTCATAACAAATCTTTATTGTAACCAATGATCTCTTTCTTTTAGCATATCTAATTTTCATCCTGCATCAGGGTGCCAAAATGAAGTGTAATGTTGTGACTCTTTTTGTGGTTACACCTATGTACAATCTGTTTCCCGTGTAAGTTTTACCTTGTAAATAACTTCTGTTGCAAAGCGCGGTTGCTGGAAGAGAGTGCTGATCTATGCAAGCTACTAAATGACAAATGCATTTCCCTGTCAATTCTTCTGTATTTACTACAAAATCTTAAAACTGATTACAGTTTGTGGCGAACAGATATTTTGTAATGAATAGTTGTCAGAAAGTCACAGTATGCATTTAATACTAGTACATAGACTACTAAATCAGAAGTGACAGTTCTTAAATCTCATCTGCAACTTTTCTGCCATTTTCATTCATGCCAACCTCCTTTTCTCTGAGACTTCCAAGACATTGCCAAGCCATGTTGCCAAAGCATGAGTGAGTGTCACAGCAGGAGCAGATGCCCAATTGCTGCCAGAGCTTGTTGATGTCCGAAGCAGGTGGCTTTCACTCCTAATCTGTACATAGGTTAATAATATACACCACAGAGGGATGTCCCGACACTTGAAAACTACCTAAACTACGTTTTCAGTTACTATGAAAATCTTTCGTTGGCCTATGAATATAAATGTGGAACATGTTGTTCGCAATAATCCCCTGTTACACTACACCATTCTGGTGAAAGGTGACTTTAAGATGGGCTAACTCAGCTGACAGACTTCCAGAGTCTTAGTAGACATTGGCCCTATGAGCCAAGGTACAAAGTATGCCTTCACGATGAGGTCGATAATGACAACTGTCAGCCTGAAGATACAAATCAGTGTGAGCTGGCTTCCATAAATAGCGTGTCGCAGTGTACCATGAACTATCATCCTGACCAACACATTAAGGATGGGAAGGTAGCTGTCGTTCTCCAGCCCCATAGTGAAGCAAATATTCAATTACAGGGCAGATTCCTCAGTCTTTCATTAACCGAAATGCAATAATATGTAACAAAAGGCTTCACATTGTGACACCCTCTGTCTGCTCATTGAGTAAACCATACATGGAAGTCAACGTGTCGAAAAAGGTTATTTAATTCAACACCAAACCTAGCCCCAATTAACTGTAATGAATTTGACTGAGGAACATGAATGAAGAGAGAAACCACATCAGAATTTATTAAAATATCGGACTCATTCGAACTCAGTCCCTCTGATCAATGTAAGAAATCCATAAAGTTCCTAATGTGATGTACTCACCAACCTACTTGTGGACTCAACAGATAGCAAGGTGTTTTGCTACACGGCATATCAGAGTACATACGTTACTCACAATGGATCTTCAGACGGCCATATAATCTACAATGGAATGCACAATAACACTTAAGACCTTATCAAGAGCTTTGTTACAAGAAACACTTTTTCGGGATGTCGTTAGCCTTCCCTCAACACTTTTTCTCAGGTCAGTACTAAGTCTGTGACACACTAGATAACACAGTAAACTCTACACCTTTTGAACATAATCCTAATTGTCCAATACAGCAATAACATTGTCCTTGTCCACAGGTGAGGTAACAAAATCAGGATTCGTCCCTAGTGAATGCAAAGCAGCTCCCCCAGCTGTTGTAATACACTTTGGCAAGAATGCTCTAGTCGACAAACTGCATGGCTCTGTCACAAACAGTGTCTGAAGATATTTTAAAAACAGCGTGTTCAATAGAACTTATAAAATTAACAACTGGTAAATTCTTAGGTGTCTGCACAGAGTTTGATCATTTCCCTAGGACAGATAAAGCTGTGTCATTCAAATATTTCTCTCTTCGATTGATCACAGAGCACCAAAATGTAATATAACACTCCATCCCACAGAAACATTGAAACTCAGCCAAATGCTGAGCAGTTAGAGAAGAAATTCCGAGTCAAACTGTAATCAGAAACCACTGTCCAGCCAATCCCAATTAATTTATTAATTTGTTGGATTTTGTTTGCTGAATTCATCTAGTCTTTTCGTGCACCTGTAACTTCTTTTTCTGTTGGACCAGTTGCCATCCATTATCGTAGGGATTTAAATCTCTCTTCCTTTTGAGTTTTTTCTCCTTGTATTATTTTCCATTCTTTTCTTATTTTATGTATCAATTAATTAATTGTAATCTGACACTTTCTCCCTGCACATTTGCTGCTCAAGGTTTTTTTGCCAACAGTAAAAATCTGTTTCAAGTAAACTGTGAAATACTGAAATCGCGCAATTTAAAAAAATGAATCTCTTACAACACTTTTGTGAGCAGTTAGTTGACAAATACAGGGTCCCAATCGTTGGTAGTGCTTTTCTCTCTCCTTGTGGCAAATCTAACTTGAAGCAAAGAAAGAATAAAAGCCTTGTAACCAGCTGTTTTCTCAACTTGCTTTACTACCAATATGAGAAGAGTATACCGGAGTTGCCATACAAACACAGGCAATAGATATTGGTACACACCTATTTACATGTAAATTTACATGCAATAACTTCAAAGTTGATAAGCCTACGGCTACTTTCATATACACTATGTGATCAAAAGTATCCGGACATCTGGCTGAAAATGACTTAAAAGGTCGTGGTGCCTTCCATCGGTAATGCTGGGATTCAGTATGGTGTTGGCCCACCCTTAGCCTTGATGAGAGCTTCCACTCTTGCAGCCATATGTTCAGTCAGGTGCTGTCAGGTTTCTTGGGGAATGGCAGCCCATTCTCCATGGTGTGCTGCACTGAGGAGAGGTATCGATGTCAGCCGGTGAAGCCTGGCATGAAGTCGGTGTTCCAAAACATTCCAAAGCTGTTCTGTAGCATTCATGACAGGACACTGTGCAGGCCAGTCCATTACAGGGATGTATTGTCATGTAACCACTCTGCCACAGGCTGTGTATAATGAACAGGTCCTCGATCATGCTGAAAGGTGCAATCGCCATCCCCAAATTGCTCTACAACAGTGCAAAGCAATAAGGTGCTTAAAACATAAATGTAGGCTTGTGCTGTGATAGTGCCATGCAAAACAACAAGGGGTGCAAGCCCCCTCCATGAAAAACACGATTACACCGTAACACCACTGCCTCTGAATTTTACTGTTGACACTACACACTGGCAGATGATGTTCATCGGGCACACTCTGCCATCATATCGCCACATTTACGTTCCTTACACCAAGTGAGGTGTCGTTTGCCATTTACCGGCGTGATGTGTGGCTTATGAGCAGCCACTTGACCATGAAATCAAAGTTTTCTCACCTCCCACCTAACTGTCATAGTATTTGCAGTGGACCCTGATGCAGTTTCAGGAGTGTGGAAATCTCGTGTACAGATTTACGAGGTCTATCTAAACAGTATCCGACCTTTGATTTTCCCATGCAAAATGGAAGATAGCGCGTCACTACTGTACACAGTAAAGGAAGAGACCTTTATGTGCATGCTCTAATGGGTTCGGCTACAAGAAGAGAAGCGGTACAAAACTGGACTGCGAAATTCACACTTCTCTTACTACAGCTGACTTACTTGAAACATTTAGCTTATCTTCTTCTCTGAATATGCGGCTGCGTCAATCACCACAACTTCTTCTCTCCAAAGAAATAATGCTGGTTACAGGAACTAACAAATACTCTCTCTGTCTGTAGAAATAACTCGGTACCCTCATACCTGCAGTTAAGTTCAGGTATATTTTCATGTCCACAAATTCTTGCAACTCAACTACAAGGATACCTGTTAGATACTATTAAATATAATTACATTGTGGTGGGTTTCATAACCACCAGAAATTCAAAAACAGGTTTTGCTTCTCGCAAGTCTAACACCAAGATTAAGAAAAAGTCTCTAGTCAAAACACGTTTCATTGTTCATAACAATTACAATCATTGCACCATCAAAGAATAATGAATGCTTGCTCCTTGTACGTCACATACAGCTTCTATGGCGCGAGTGGCAGACACTTGTCAGCGTCGCTCGTCCAACACAGCTTCTGTCCTCCCAGGTCCATCGTCCATCCTGCACACACAGACACGTGTTGCGCAGTAAATAGGCTCTCTCTCACACTTATCTTTAAAATATCGCGTGTTTGAGGTGGCAGAAGGTCGAGTGGTTCCAGAATTTACGTGTAAATTCTCGAAGAACTACATATCCCCCTCCTCAGATCAAACACGCAGTATTTTATACATAACCATTATGTACATCAATATCGTACTAGTAACAATCCACACTTCAAAAGTAATCATTTTTTTACATTATATTTTATACACAATTTCCTCTTTTTTTCATAAATCCTTGTACTCTATAGGCTTTCCACTAATTCTTTACTTTACTTTTTTTTTAGAACATAAGCCCCTATTTATAATTTAATTCTGCATTTCTCTTACTTATAGTGGTGAGGACTTTCTCTTCAGGTCCAATCATAAATTTCAGGTGTTAGGACATTTAAATATTTCATCCTGTATTATAATTTTTTGTACTATTTTTCCTCAGTACCGACTAGTATCATTGTTCATAGTAGTTTGTGTTCTGGAGGAACTCTGGGCAAATGAAAGTGTTCTTTCCGACATTCACAAAACATAATAATGCTAGTGATATATAGAATTAAAACTTACCAGAATAATCCATATAAAATGTGTGACTTTTGTCACAATACTGTCCATTTCCCCTTTAGGAAAAGTATACATTACACGTGGATTGACCTTATGAGTGCACTCCCTCCTTCCGTTTCAGTAGGTATGCCCCTCTTGATTCCTATTTTCCTATGGTACAGGTCAATCCACTTCTTGGTGCCCCTGTCCACACAGTATAGATCAGCCTTTCTTAGGTCTGTCTATCTGCCTTTTATATTCAGTAAATGCTGGTTGTGCTCCCCTTGTCCTTTATGAGTGGGCCTCATGGTTCCTTTTCCTAGATACATCTTTATGTACACTATAATTAAATGTTTTCTGGTAAAGTTACAATATATTTTACACCTCTACTCCACTTCTTGATACTTCATTTAGTCCCCGGAGTCCTCCCCTACTTTTCAACTTATACCTACTTGGTATATACTATGTCTCTATACACCATTCAATACATAATATGTTTACTTAGGTTATAAGAGCCCCACTATCCTACAAATCGTCAGAATATTTGTTAGATTGACATCCCTTAATAATTACCCCAACTGATTTCTCTCTGGCTTATGTTCATTTTTCTTACTCATGCCTCCTTCTTATGTACACTCGGAAATCATTGCAGTTCTTATACTTATATATACATATGATATTGAATCGTCATAGTTCTTATATATATATATTTTCCCCTATATACGTGCAATCCAGAGCCTTCACAATAAACAACTATGTGTGTACGTGCAATTCAGAACCGTCACAATAAATGACAATGTGTGCATTCTTTCCTGGGGTAAACATTCCTTTCCCCCTACAATGCTTGACGGTTCTCCCCTTTTGATGTGTAAGATCATTGTTTGTGTAATCATATTTTTTGTGTGTATGCGTAAGTGGGTTTGTGTAGCCTGATTCTTCGGCCTACTTCTATAAAATAAGTTTTAGGTTTTTGGAAACCACGGAAAATAAGAAGGACTTCAGCAACAGTAATATATGAATGTGGAAAGAGGGAAAGATAGACCGGCACTCAGATGAGAAGTAAGAAAGGGAAAAGTGGAAATGGTTGCTAAGATCCAACAAGAGAAAGAAGGTAACCCCAAAGACAGGAAACCCTTCCCACCTCCCTACCCCAGGATCCCTACTTCGCCGGTACTTGAGTGAGAAGCCGGAGGAGGTATGGTGTTAAATCGTCTCCTACAGAATGGACATTGTCACCTTCACCCTCAAGGTCCCCACAGAAAATCTTACAAACCCCTATGGAACAGCAGATGGTGAAGAATCAGTCACACTTGTTTGTGTGGGTTGTTTGAAAGGTGTGGTGTGTGTTCTGTGTTAGCCATGTTTGTACTTACACTACCCACCCCTCCAAAAACTAATACAAACCCTCCCATCTACATCACATTTCACACAGGGTATAAAATATTCTCTACGAAATAGACAATTATATACTATGATCAAATAGTTATTTAGTTAATCACTTTACCTAAATTTTATACGTACATAAAATACTGTGTTCAGATTATGTCATCTAGAAATCACTCGGTTCAAACATTATCATCATATTATACCTTTCACTCAAATAATATTTTATTCGTTTCATTTCATGTGTAGAGATCACTATTCATCTGTGATTCTCTTAAGTTTTCTACCTTACTGTCATATGTGGTTTTCTACATACAATGATTATAGGATAGTTTATTTAAGATTTGAAGGGAATTTGGTGCAGGAAAAAATAGCACAGAAGAAACGCCAAAAACAACTAGGGATCCGAAGGCCGTCACTCCGCCCGTAAACGTCCCTGGGATATATACAACTTTGTCTTTTACATTGTATTTTCCTTTTTCTGATCCTGCTATAGGATCTACTGAAAGTAAGGCTTTGGAATGTATTACCACTTGTACTCGGTAAGATCCTTCATACTTTTGGCAAAATTTGTCTCCCCCCTTCCTCAGGGCAGAGCTCTGAAGATGCTGTTTTATGAGAGCTAGGTCATCGACCTTGTGCTGAGGTTTGATAGCCTTTCCATTATGTTTACTCACTCATTGTTGTGCTTTGTCAACTAGATTTTTAGAGACTATTTCCTGTTTCATTTGGTAATCGTCAGTAGGTTGTTCAGGCCAAATGAAATATTTGATGAGAGGTTCTCCTACAAAGGGTTTGCCTATTACTTCTAAAGGTGTTAATCCTGTTGATAAATGTGGTAGTTCATTTAAAATAAGTTCAAAGTCTTTAATCTTCGTTGCCAATAAAGTATGTTTTTCATGGTAGAAGGTGAGGCATAATTTCCCAATCTCTTTCATTACTTGTTCACATGGATTTGACGATGGGTTATAGTTGGATATTAATACTTGACAAACATCCTCCCATTCTAGAAAGTCTTTAAATTCGATACTGACAAATTGTGGCTCATTATCGAAGAGAAATCATTTTGGTTTGCCTACCTTGAGAAAGTATTGTTGCAGACAGTGTATCATGGTTGTTGTATTAGCTTTCTTAATACAATACAACTTAACGTACTTCGATCAACACTCTATGAGGACAAAAATGTACACTTCTCCCTTTCCTTTCGGAAGTGGTCCAAAGGAATCCTCTGCTGTAAGATCGTGTAATGTCTTAGGAATGATTGGATACATTTTGTATTTAATATGGGTGTTACTCTCTCACCTTCTGACAGATTTCATAAGTCTTAATTAAAGATGCTACCTTACGTCCTAGCTTCCTAAAATAATAGTACTTATTCATATGAGCTATACATTTCTTTATCCCGAAGTGTCCATATCCAGTATGAACATACCACACAACCTCATCCTCCATCAACTTTGGGATGCATAAACGCCACTATCGAGATGTTATACTGTCTCTCCAAAATAAATTATGCCCTATAATTTTCCACCTAGCTACTTGATTGAGAGGTAAGGAATTCTTGTTACACATAGCATATATTTCTGTAAAGTAGGTATCATGATGGATGTTTTCGGTTATTCTTCAAGCCGTCTCTTGTACACTGTTATGTGGATTTTCTACTGTCAAAAAATTAATCAAAAAAATTACGCCGGGCCCTTCTGTACATTTTAACTCTTTCATGTCTACAGGTAACCTATACAGAGTGTCAGGCACAATATTTTCAGAACCTTTCATATACCATACTGTGTTTTAATGTCATATTACTGTAGGAACAACATCCACCGCATTAATCTACTATGTAATAACCGACTACTTATTAAAAAGGATATAGCTTGGTGATCTGTATATATATATATGTGTTTCTGACTCCCATACTAGTGTTTGGAATTTTTGGATACCCCATACTATTTCTAATAGTTCTTTTTCTGTGGCTGTATAGTTTAATTCATGTTTGTTGAGCTCTGGTTAGCAAAAGCTATATATCGGTGATTTTTACTTTCCAGACCTCACTCTCCTTGGAAATGTTCTGCTGCTATACCATAGTCGGTATGAAATTTTAAATGGCTCACCCATAACCGGATGGTGTAATGTGTGTCATTTGACCAGTGCTCTTTTTACATTTTCAAACGCATCATTGGCCTCTTGGTCCCAAACCCATGGTATTCCCTTCTTTAATAAACGTAAAAGTCTTAAGTCATTCAGCTCTTGACTTTGTATATTATCGACTATAGTACCCAGCATTTCCAATAAATCCCTTCAATCGTTTTATGTTCCTAGGGGGTGGACACTCCTTAATGTTCTTTATATGTTCCAGATCTGGTCTAATTCCTTGCACTTCTACTTAAGTTCTTGCCTCACAAAGTGTGATCTAGACAATTTTACTGTAATACCTTTTTCTTTAAACCTTTTCAAAGTTTTACGCAAGGTCAGGCAATGCTCTTCCCAGGTAGATGAGATTAACAGTATGTCCTCTACATATATTATTAAATCCTTTAATGATTCCCTTCCTAATGCCTTGTCCAGTGAAAAGTATGAACACAGATACTGCAATATTTAGGCCAAATGGTTATACATTAAAATGATAAGATTTCCCATCAATGATAAGATTTCCTATCAAATAGAAACACTGTATATTTCTTTGATTCAGGATGTAACCGAATTTGCCAATATCCAGCAGTCAGGTCCATCGCGCTAAAATACTGTGCTTTCTCAAATTTGGACAATAATTCATTGATTTTAATGGGTTGTCGTGTTCTGTCTTTATATGTTTATTCAAAGTACCCCCGTCTAGCACTAACTGCACACCTCCCATAGCCCTTTTTACTACTACCAAGGGGTTATTCATGATGCTAGAGCTACGTTCTATTATGTTATTGTCAACCATCTTGTCAGTTTTTTCCTTAACTGCTTCTTTTAGATTTACCGGTATTGGATATGGCTTACAGAAAAATGGAGTATTATCTTTGATTTTTAATTTACATATATAGTTACTAATACTACCCAGACTATCGGAAAATACCATTTCATATTCCAATAGAATTTTAGATAAATCTAATTTTTGGTCAGTGGTTAGTATTGGAGATTTGTTTACTTTGTTTTTTATGTCAGCTCGGTGTGATAAATGACTTATGTTATTGATTTTCAGTGCCAATTGTGCCGTAGCTGATAATCTCAGACATCGATTCTCTGTTGTTCGTTTATCAGTGTAGATGTCTGTCAAAAAGGTATCCAGTATCTGCTATCTCCTTTTCCAAAACATAGAAAGTTTAAAATTACTTTATATTCCAACAGCCAATCTAACCCAAATAAGATATCCCTGTTAATATTTTCTACTACTAAAAGTGTCTGATGAAATGGGATGTCCCCAATGTTGCAGTTTACTTGGGTTTTGTATTTGACCACCTTACTGTTCATTCCAGTTACACCAACTATGTACACTTCAGTTACTGGCGACAGCAGTAAGTGTTGTTTAGCCTGTAAGGTCTTAAAGAATGCTCTGGAAATCAGTGACACCTCACTCCCGTAGTCTATAAATATGTTATCTTCAACATTCTCCGCTTTTCCTACTATTACTGGTTGTGGATTATCGATAGTCAAGCTTGGTTCTTCTAGCAACAACCATTCTTTTGTTGGTATTTTATGCATGAAATTAACATACCTATTAAAACCAGGCCTCCTAATGTATTTCTGAGACCTGGGCCCTGGCCCTGGATCCAGATCGCACTAAGTTTTCCTCATTATTGGTGATCACTGGTTGGCTACCAAATTGTGGTATTACGTTACCGTTTTGTACTCTGTTACTGGTTGATACAAATTCTTGTGAAGTAACTGGGCCTAAATTTGAAGGTGGGCACTTCTTCTGATAATCTTCATTATCATTATTCTGGTTACACTGGTGTACTCTAGCTAAATTGGCCTCATGTCTCTTAAAATTGCTATTGCTGTTATTACTACCTCTTCTGAAATTCTGATTTTCACTTTGGTGTAGGTTCTCCTTGCGGTCTTTGTTTAAGGCATCAAGAGCATCTACAAAGGATAATAATTCTTCTACAGTTATCTTTCCTAGTGTAGATGGGTAATCGTCTTATTAAAATTCGAACTAACCCCTCTTCCTCCATGGGCTTGTCTAAATACTTTGCTCGTGTCAAATGCTAGTCTGAATACTTTTGCATAATATCCCATGATCTGTTGTAATACTTTGGGTCCCACAAGTCAGATATTACTTTTTCCTGGGTGCTTGCTGACCAATACTTCTCCTTAAACTTATTCTGGAAGTCTGCCCAAGAAAAGTTTTCGATGTTCACTGTACCCCACTCTGAGGCCTCTCCTATTAGATACCCCACCGCAAATTCAATCTTTTTTGAATCTTCCCAAGTCTTGGGCAAGGCTTGATTGAACCTTTCCAAAAAGTGAGAAGGATGTACTTCCCCATCCGGCTTAATCTTAGGGAACTGTGTAGATAACCCTGAATTTGCTCCCCATTGTATATTTATTGGTCCTGTGAATCTTACACTGTACAGGGGTACGTAATGTAAATCTGTCATTACTTCACTGGTTAACACCATGTTAGGAGAAGTCACCTTCTTGTCTACCTTATCCTGAATAAGTTTGAATTCTTTCCATAAATTATGTATGCTTCTCTTAGTATCAATAAGTTCTGAAGCTAAATTTGAAGAAACGTTGTTGGAGGTTACCCTCTCGGCAACTTTTCGGTCGATTATTTCCTGCTGTGTGGGATTAGCCGAGCGGTCTAAGGCACTACAGTCATGGACTGTGCAGCTGGTCCCGGCGGAGGTTCGAGTCCTCCCTCAGGCATGGGTGTGTGTGTTTGTCCTTAGGATAATTTAGGTTAAGTAGTGTGTAAGCTTTAGGGACTGATGACCTTAGCAGTTAAGTCCCATAAGATTTCACACACATTTGAACATTTTTTGATTATTTCCTCTACCTGTTCCTCCAGATTAATTGTATTTACTGTGTCTGAAGTGGCTAGTTTCTCCTTAACATTTCGTTCCACGTCATCTACTCGAATGCTCATGCCTGCAATTTGTGATTTTATCATAGCTTGTAATTTATCCTACTTTTCCAAACACTCTCTTAAGGTGTGCAACCTCTGCTCCACAGCATCGAATGTGACATTGCATATGCTTTGAAATGATCCTAACTTTTTTCTAAGTTCAGTTTCTGCATTATTACATTTATCTTCAATATCAAATTCTAGTTTTTTAGCTAAATTCTGAAATTGCTCATTCTGTCTCTGGTCAAAGTCAGTAAACAGTTGATTTACATGAGTATTCAAAGAACTAGTTAGTTCACTCTTTAAATCTAACATCAGATTTTTACCTTATTATGTAGAGTGTCAAATTCAGTCTTTATTAAAGATATATTCGTTGCTTGACTGTTCAAGGTTTTACTCTGGTTAGTTAAAACTTCACTCTGAGCATCTAATTTAATACTTAATTGGGTATTCACCAAATCTAACTTAAGACTTCGAGCATTTAAACCTGCACTCTGTGCTTCTAAATTTTTACTTAAAGTATTAATTTTGGCGTATGACTCTGTTCTTTGGTTATCTAATTTAAAAGTGATTTAATTAAATTTGCTATTTCAGACCAGTGTGACATTTCCCTTGTCACTTTAATAGCTGCAGCTGGTTCTGCTAGTTGCTGTGCATATTCTTTCTACTTTTAGATCGAGTTATCATAAAAAAAACCTTACTTCTAAATATACTAACTATAGTCTTTGAAAGGTATCTGTAACTTTCTATTCAAACAATCATTGTCTCTTGCTCACCCGGTGTAGAGTTTTAGGCTGTGTCAGTGAGCTGGTGTGGAATCAGCACCGGTGAACAGCATGGGTGCCGGCGACCTTGAATGTTGGTTTCAGCATCGACGTTGGCTGCGATGTGTGTGAGAGCTGTTTACTCTCCACACCAAATCTTCTTAGTTGAGGTATTCTCAGCGTAACTCCTCTTAGTCTAAAGGTTGAGGTCTTCTCTCTGTTCTTTTGACGTTAGTACTTTCTTACACCTTTTACTGTGTTGCATTCGCAACTTTCTTCCATTTAGTTTCTTGGATTCAATCCAGTTTATTGAAACAATTCTCGTATCTTGTTATGCCTGGTTGCTATGGCAACTCAAAATATCTTCTTCCCTTTACCATCTTAAAATTCCCGTTTTCTTCAGGTCCTGTCACTTAGGTCGCCATGTTCTAACAGTTTCAGCGACAAGAGAAATAACTTGGTACCCTCATACTTTCAGTTAAGTTCAGGTATATTTTCAGCTCCACAGGTTTCACATAAACATACAAATTCTTGCAAGTCAACTACAGTGACACCTGTTAGATACTATTAAATATAATTACATTGTGGTGGATTTCATAACCACCAGAAATTCAAAAACAGGTCTTGCTTCTTGCAAGTCTAACACCAAGATTATGAAAAAGTTTCTTGACAAAACATGTTTCATTGTGCATAACAATTACAATCATTACACCGTCAAAGAATAAAACATGCTTGCTCCTTGTATGTCACATACAGCTTCTATGGTGTGAGCGGCAAACACTTGTCGGCGTCGCTCGTCTGACGTAGCTCCTGTCCTCCCAGGACCAATGTCCATCCTACACACACACAGACATGTGTTGCGCAGTAAGGCTCTCTTATTCTTATCTTTAAAATATCGTGTGTTTGAGGCGGCAGAAGGTCGAGTGGTTCCAGAATTTACGTCTAAATTCTCGAAGCACTACAATGCATGAATTTTGTCCCCGCCTTCCAGTGCATCAGTCACTGCCTGTCGATTGCTGAGTGAGGTGCTGCACAACATGTTCATTGGATTACCGATTCTCTCAAGGTGACTGAACATGTTGAGCAAAGATACTGCATCAAATTTTGTCAAAAGCTTGGTGATTCTCAAAGCGAAACAATTCGTAAGATTTAGCTGGTGTTTGGAGAAGATTTGAAGGGTGTAACACAAATGAAGGAGAGGTTCAACTGATTCAAAAATGGACACACATCAACGGAGAGTGACCAGGATTCTGGCAGGCCCCAAACTGCTTGGAGTACAGCTGTTGTTGAGAGGGTGCAAAATTTGGTGATGGCAGGTCATCGTTTGACCGTGCGGGAGATTGCCCAAGAGGTTCGAGTGAGTGAAGACTCTGCACATGCAATTTTGCGTGATGATTTGAACATGTACTGAGTGGCTGTGAAATTCGTGCCCAAGTTGTTGTCGCTGCAAAGGACCTTCTATACACCACCAACACTGATCTTGGGTGTCTGAACACTGTGATAACTGGAGATGAGTCATGGTTGTATGGGTACGACCCAGAAACAAAAAGTCATTCATTGCACTGGCAGCATCCCGAGTCTCCAAGGCCGAAGAAAGTGCGGCAGGTGTGAAGCAAAATCAAGGTGATGCTGACTGTCTTCTTTGATGTCCATGGAATTGTGCATCACGAATATGCACTGGAAGGACAAACAGTGACAAAGGAGTACTATCAAGATGTTCTCCAGCGGCTTCATGATGCAGTTCGGCGCAAAAGACCAGACATGTGGATGGCGAAAAACTGGCAACTGCATCATGACAACACTCCCGCACATTCATCCCACTTGATCGATCCAAAATTTCTTGGCCAAACATGGAATTACAACCAACTGCCAACCTCCCTACTCTCCAGACTTCTTGTGACTTCTGGTTGTTTTCAAAATTGAAGATGCCACTGAAAGGATCCCTTTTGAGATATAATGTGGAGATAATGTGGAACACGACGACAGAGCTGAACACCATTCCAAAAGAAGACGTCCAGTGGTGTTTCCAGCAGTGGAAGGATCGGTGGGCTAAGTGTGTGCAAGCACTATGGGTCTACTTTGAAGGGGATTAGGTTCCCAACCCCGTCAGGTATTCAAAATATTTTTTCTGGCCAAAGCTTGGAAACTTTTTAGACAGGAAGTGTATTGCACAGATGACACCCAGTCACCTGACCACGTTCGAAGTTTTTGAGTTCTGCAGAGCCCCCCCCCCCCCCCCCCCCCAATTCTGCTCTCTCATGATGTCTAATGACTACTGAGCTCACTGATATGGAGTACCTGGCAGTAGGTGGCAGCACAGTGCACCTAATACGAAAAACTTATGTTTTTGGGGATGTCTGGATACTTTTTATAACATAGTGTATATATTCCAGTAGAAGGCATTAACATATTGCACAGACAAACCTGTCACAAAACCAGATGCTCAAGTAGTTCAGCCATTTACAATTAGCCTACAAGACAAAATCCATACCCAAAAAAGGTAAAATCCAAAGAAGCCCAGCACAAAGCCAACAGGTAGCAGGTAAATATTAGTGGGTATTGCATAAAAAGTTCTCGGTTTACTTGCCGCGTCAAATTTGGGTAAAATCCCAAGCTTTCGATGACTACCTCCGTCATCTTCGTCAGGGGTAAAACTGACTGTCGTGGGCCGGTGAGGCTTCCGCTTTTATAAGCAGTGGACGGCTTCTCATTGGCTGGATGACGTCACGGTGAAACCGATGCGTACTGAGGTGGCGGCTTCTGTATCCATAGATTTTGTTTGCGCGCTTTATCCAGCGTTGCTTGCAGCGCCATCCATCGCAACAGGCAGAGAACTGCGAGGAATGTAAGAAGTCTCCCTCTGCACTCTTTCTATATCAATTGCGCACTTCCATGCATTGCTGAGTGCATAACCAGAATCTCTGTTGAAATTATTTTCACAGAGTCTAATTTCAACTGCTTCCCTGATGACAGAGTCCCAATAGTTTGAAGCGTGAGCAAGTAGTCTTGTGTCATCGAATAAAATCTTATGTTTATTTAACAAACTGTGCTCAGCCACCGCTGATTTCTCTAGATACCTGTATTTCAGGTGACGCTGATGTTCCACACTGCGATCGCCGACAGTTCTTATAGACTGGCCCACATAAATTTTGCCACACTCGCAAGGAATGCTGTAAATTCCCGGTACTCTCAGGCCAAGATTATCTTTCACGGGTCGCAGCATTTCCTTAATCTTCCTGGGTGGCCGGAAGACTGGTCTGATTCCTTGCCGGCTCAGAAATCAGGAATCAGAGGTTAATGGTGGTCTTATACTGCAGTTGAATGTAAACTGTTTAAAACCATATGTGGATGAAATAAAGCTTTCAACACAAAAGCCCTCTTCTCTATAAATAGAAGAGACATATTATAACCCTATGTTTAAAGGCTATAGTATACACAAGAAACTTGTGTGTGTGTGTGTGTGTGTGTGTGTGTGTGTGTGTGTGTGTTTGTTTTCGTTCATGTTTGTGTTCTCCTGTACCCCTCACTTCTTGAATCTGTGGATAATTAGGCACTTGAGGTTCTAATCCCTCCCTCCTTGTCGCTGTATCCTCCTGATTACATGCATTGGGACATTAATAATATTGTGAAAAGGATAGAGTGCTACTCACCTTATAGAGGAGATGTTAAGCTGCAGACAGGCACGGTGAAAAGGCTACTATACATCTCAGCTTTCACCAAGAGGCTTTCTTCTAAACTAGAAAACACACACACAAAAGCACATGCATGGCCACTGCCTCTGGCTACTGTAGCCAGAGACAGTGATCATTTGTGTATGAGAGAGAGTTTGCTTGTGTGAATACATGTGTGTTTCAGCCAATTTCTTACCCCATCAGAGGCTGGGCGACCTATGACAGCAGGTACATCAGATTCCAGGTCAGCTGCAATAATTGCACATCTTTTTATATTCGTATGACTATCAGGCAGCTGTCTATCACAATGAATGGCCACTGCCAGACTGTGGCCAAGAGCAAAGTGGACCACCCTGTGGAACAATATGCAGCTGAATATAACATGCTTGATTTTTACCACCCAGGCCATCTGGATCATGCCCTCCACCACCAGCTTTTCTGAGCAGCATGGATGGGAGTTACCTTACAACACATTCTGTGCCCCTGAAATTATCCTGGCTTCGACCTATGGTTTCTACACAGTGCAGTCAGCAATTTACATTACCTTTGTCCTATAACCACCTCCAAATCCTTGTCTCCACACCCTCATTGTACTCGCTCTCCGCCAATGCACACACCACTGTTCCCCTCTCTGCTCCTCTCCTTTTCCACCCCCCAATCTCCCCACCCCCTCTGCCTCCCAACACTGCTTCTGGCAGCCTCGTCCTGCCATTTTCTACTCACTGCACACTAAGCCAGAGAGTACTCTTCTCCCCCCACCCCTCCTCCCTCCCACTCGTACTCTATTATGCTTCCCCCTTCCCTGTGCCACTCCCACGTGGTGCTTTCATTCAATGCAACAGTTGAACGGTTGCTCTCTGGGTAGAGCAGTTGGAGATAATGGTCAAGTGTGTGTGAGGTGTGCCTGCTTGTGCGAATTTGTGCGTGTGTGTTTTCCTTTCTTTTCTGAAGGCTTTGGCTGAAAGCGTAGAGTGTAACACCCTTTTCATTGTGCCTGTCTGCAATTCAACATGTTATATTTACGGGAGTAGCAATCTATTCTTTTCTTATTTTGTGTGTGTTTTTTATTTTAGAAGAAGACCTCTTGGCCAAAAGCTAAAATGTATAGCCGTTTTTTTTGTTGTGCTGATATGCAACTCAATGTGTCCTCTATGAGGCAAATAGCAACCTATCCGTCCCATAATTTATTGTTGTTCTATCTTGGACTTTGTGTAGGGACTTAACATTTACTTTGGTGGGAATCAGTTAATACCAATGCTCCTCTTTTCGGATGATGTCTGTCATGTCAACTGAAAGAAAATGACACACTTCATACTACTGACAGATCATCTCCATTGATAAACCCAACATTTCGCTGTTTATTACTGTCTGATACTGTCCTTTGAGAAGTGGCAGAGGATTTGCCCTCCTAGTGTCAATTTTCTCATGTGGATCCACTACCAGTTTATCGGTGCTTCAGCACATGCTGCCAAGTCACCTAAATTGTTAGAGGCACCACCTGGATGCTTTAGTGCTAGCTGTATTTGAATACAGATCCAGTATCCAGGACATGGTAGAACTTGTCACTGTTGTCATCCATAGGGCTGATGTCTGTTAATCCTCGTAGATGGCTAGCCCCTGATGGATTGATTTTGGGGAGGGGGGGGGGGGGGTGCCATTTAGCTTTCAGGGCAGGTATGTGGTATTGAGAAAGTTCTCTCACAGTCCACTTGCTGATGACAAACTTACAGCCTTTTTCTGTGTTTAGGCAGAATCCCAAAATAAATGGCAATTAGGTGAGAGGATAAGGTTGGTCCTCAGCTCCAGTAATGCCAAAAACTATGAGGGGCATCACTTTTGTATGAAGGAGTTGAAGCCTTTTGATACATGTGGCTTGCAATACAACAGCAGTGCCAGACAAAGTGTACAAAGACGTGTTGTGAATTTGGAATGCTGACCTCAAAAACTAACTCCTCATGCGTTTTAATAAAATCTAGTCTGAGATACAATCGTGAACCCCTGCCTGAAACCTGATGAAGATCACAATAGCCCAAGTAGTTAGCTGTTGTGTAGTGAAGATAGAAGAGCGATCAATCAACAATAGTGTTTGAAACTTCCCTGATGTAATAACTGCTTCAATGTTTCACGGGTGTTGCATTGGTTGGTGTTGTGTAAATTGTGCGATATTGCCACAAGGCAGTTACTTGTAATCTTCAGGTGCTACTGATACATTGTCATGGTTTGCCAGTTACTGTGCCGGCTCATTAGAAATGAACAGGTGCCAAGGGGTGGGTCTGTAATGTATTTCTAGAGGCCATCAACATCCAGAGTGTCCTGCTGGAGAAACAGGCTGCAGTATCCACAAGCAGGCGCAGGAAACACCCTACCACAAGCTGTGAACCCCAGTGTATGCTTGCAGACAAGGCTTTTAGCACCCAATTTTACCTGTCCTAGCTTTGAGTCCACATCTGTGTTAACGTGTCACATTGTAAGTCTGTGTCTGACAAGCTGCAGTGCCACTGATGCTGTTCCTCATGTTTTGCTGAGTTGATGTGTGTATCTAATAACTTAACAGAAATACAGAATATTTCAACTGCTTCTGTAATGATGGAGCCTAAGTACATGGAGTGGATGAGAGGATCTTCACCTCTCCATAATTCATCCTTTGTTCAGGAACTAAACTGATAGAGGGCATTTTACACCTTTTCAAACAAATGCTTACCTCAACTTACTATTTACTTAGAGACCAGTATTTTCAACAAACTGGTTGTTTTGCTGTGGATAGCCATCCTCCTCCCATAGTAGCCACTCTCTGTGGAAGACTTCAAGGACAAAGCACTTCAATCAGCAGTTTCGTAACCGAAATGGTTCTGGAGATACATAGGCAATGCATTTGTGGTATGGCCACAAAGGACAGCAACACTTCTTTCATTTCTTGGAACAACTTAAATCCCCAGCCAAACATCTGCTTCACCATGAAAATGGAGTGTTCTGGTGTAAAAGTCTAGTGCTGGCATGATGGTCAGGAATGGTATAGCAGAGAGGGCTGTGAAGAAGACGTCAGCCAATAGTACTCTGACTGACCCAGGACAACACTAAGACAGCAGCGGCTTCTAGGCTAAGAGAACATAAGGGCTGTGCCATGTGGCTGCAGCCCAGTTGAAGACTAGCAGTTTTACGAGCTCTACAGCAGCAACTTAGGGACTGTATTGTTTCACTTGTATTAGGAGTTGTGTATACTGAAGAGATTTTCTTATTTTGTCTGTTGCATATTGCTTGTGACCCACCATTGTAAATTGTCAAAGTTAAGTATTGTCATTTATCTTACTGTAGTAAGAATTCATTAATATGATTTGCTTGAGTTGTTGTCTAGCGACGTGAGAAAGCAGGTTACCTAGGCACCGTATATCAGACGAGTGGGCAGGACACAGCATGAAGAAAAATGGAAATCACCTGTTTCTGGACATCATGGTTTGTAGAAATGAAGAGAGCTCCTTGGGCACAGTTCAGGAGTGCAACAGTGTATTACAGGCTCTTGTTCGTAGTCTTAGAGCTGACTGATTCAGAGACCATACCATTAGAGATTAACCATCCCTGCTGGGTGCTTGTCTAGAATGGGCACTCTGACAAGCAATGGATTTTGGCAGCATGCACTAAACCTCAAGAGCAGCCAGAAGAAATGGAGGACTCCATGAGGATGGTGTTCTGCTTTATGGTCGTGGTGTACCCTTAAAATTGGCAAGGCTGTTTAAGAAATATTTAATTAAGTGTGTTTTCTGTCCTGTGGCACAAGTGCAAATGATGCTGGGTTTTGTTAAAGATGACCTAGATCTAAGGAGACCAGGAATATATAAAATTATGTGCCAGTGTGAGAAATTATAGATCAACCAGACATGTTGCACTGTTGAAGACAGCTGCGATGAACATAGACATCAGATCATATTGGGTTAGTCAGAAAAATCTGCTGTTGGTGAACACGGTCTTGATATGGGACACAGCTTGAACTACAGAGAGACCAAAATCCTCTTGTCCACTTGCACTTACTGGGACCCTATCATTAAAGAAGCAATTCATATATGTATAGTTAAGCACTTATTTAACAGAAGCACAGGGTTTCAACTCAGCAGAGCATAGGAACAAGCATTGGCAGCATTAAGACATCCATCGGCCACATACAAATGAGTACAACAAGTTAACATGGTGAATCTAGGTCAAATCAGTTGAGCCAGGTTCCAATACCTTGCCCTTGTGCATATTCCCACTTCCACAGCTTGGGTCCAGGCTTTTTGCACACTGTGCATGCAGGTATGGCCCATTTCTCCAGCAGGAGGCTCTGGGAGTTGATGGTATCTACAATGATGGTACATCTCTACATCCTGTTGCCTATGCTTTTCTAACGTGCCATTGTGTAAATTGGTGACCAGCAACAGAAGTACGTCAGTAGCACCTGAAGATAAGTCTTGTGGAAATATTGTGCAGTTTATACAACACCACCCAAGCCAATGCCTCTGAACCACTCTAGTGATCAACAAGCTCTTAGTTTGGTCTCTAAGAAGCAGAAAAGTCTCAGTGTTCTTCAAAGCAGTTTTGATATGTTCCATTTAAGATGAGATCAGACCCCAAATTTTTTTGAGAAGAAGAAGAAAAGGGGGGGGGGGGAAGAGGAATCTCACTTTTCTTCTTTCTTGCTCTATATAAATATTTGGACTTTCATGAATATATTGGTGCATAATTTTTGTAATAAATCAGTAGAGTGTATTTTCTAAATTTTACTTCACACAACACGATGTCTGCATTGATCTTTGATCCCTTCAGATATATATTCAAATTTCAGAAACTACACTCCTGGAAATGGAAAAAAGAACACATTGACACCGGTGTGTCAGACCCACCATACTTGCTCCGGACACTGCGAGAGGGCTGTACAAGCAATGATCACACGCACGGCACAGCGGACACACCAGGAACCGCGGTGTTGGCCGTCGAATGGCGCTAGCTGCGCAGCATTTGTGCACCGCCGCCGTCAGTGTCAGCCAGTTTGCCGTGGCATACGGAGCTCCATCGCAGTCTTTAACACTGGTAGCATGCCGCGACAGCGTGGACGTGAACCGTATGTGCAGTTGACGGACTTTGAGCGAGGGCGTATAGTGGGCATGCGGGAGGCCAGGTGGACGTACCGCCGAATTGCTCAACACGTGGGGCGTGAGGTCTCCACAGTACATCGATGTTGTCGCCAGTGGTCAGCGGAAGGTGCACGTGCCCGTCGACCTGGGACCGGACCGCAGTGACGCACGGATGCACGCCAAGACCGTAGGATCCTACGCAGTGCCGTAGGGGACCGCACCGCCACTTCCCAGCAAATTAGGGACACTGTTGCTCCTGGGGTATCGGCGAGGACCATTCGCAACCGTCTCCATGAAGCTGGGCAACGGTCCCGCACACCGTTAGGCCGTCTTCCGCTCACGCCCCAACATCGTGCAGCCCGCCTCCAGTGTTGTCGCGACAGGCGTGAATGGAGGGACGAATGGAGACGTGTCGTCTTCTGCGATGAGAGTCGCTTCTGCCTTGGTGCCAATGATGGTCGTATGCGTGTTTGGCGCCGTGCAGGTGAGCGCCACAATCAGGACTGCATACGACTGAGGCACACAGGGCCAACACCCGGCATCATGGTGTGGGGAGCGATCTCCTACACTGGCCGTACACCACTGGTGATCGTCGAGGGGACACTGAATAGTGCACGGTACATCCAAACCGTCATCGAACCCATCGTTCTACCATTCCTAGACCGGCAAGGGAACTTGCTGTTCCAACAGGACAATGCACGTCCGCATCTATCCCGTGCCACCCAACGTGCTCTAGAAGGTGTAAGTCAACTACCCTGGCCAGCAAGATCTCTGGATCTGTCCCCCATTGAGCATGTTTGGGACTGGATGAAGCGTCGTCTCACGCGGTCTGCACGTCCAGCACGAATGCTGGTCCAACTGAGGCGCCAGGTGGAAATGGCATGGCAAGCCGTTCCACAGGACTACATCCAGCATCTCTACGATCGTCTCCATGGGAGAATAGCAGCCTGCATTGCTGCGAAAGGTGGATATACACTGTACTATTGCCGACATTGTGCATGCTCTGTTGCCTGTGTCTATGTGCCTGTGGTTCTGTCAGTGTGATCATGTGAGGTATCTGACCCCAGGAATGTGTCAATAAAGTTTCACCTGCCTGGGACAATGAATTCACGGTGTTCTTATTTCAATTTCCAGGAGTGTATGTGATATAGAAGGCTGTGCTTTTGCTAATGTTCTCTTTGGACCTGTTTATCACAGATCGGCTTAATTGGTTATGAAATATTCCTTGCTCATATGTCTCCATGGAAAGACACACAGTGTTAAAGAGGCATTTAACAATATTGTGAGTCTTTCTTGGCATAAAAACTTATAGGTTAGGTGTGTGTGATGCAGTGATATCCTTCATTGATAGTGCGGTGTTGGCAGAAGAGCCAACACCGTGTTACAACGCGTTTTAGCTCACGGAGGCTGGCGTGAGGAGGGGAGAACTATACTGACGTGAGATCTGGAACATGGCAAGGAGTTAGAATTCAGAAAGCGGACATAGCTAGTTTGATACTTAAGTTTAATCCATTAATGATGAACGTCGCTCTTGACGATACATGATTCACAATATTGTCTGTTCAGAATTCATTGTAATTACTGAATATGGCACCTTGCTAGGTCGTAGCAAATGACGTAGCTGAAGGCTATGCTAAACTGTCGTCTCTGCAAATGAGAGCGTCTGTAGACAGTGAGCCATCGCTAGCAAAGTCGGCTGTACAACTGCTAGGGAGTCTCTCTAGACTAGACCTGCCGTGTGGCGGTGCTCGGTCTGCAATCACTGATAGTGGCGACATGCGGGTCCGACGTATACTAACAGACCACGGCCGACTTAAAGGCTACCATCTAGCAAGTGTGGTGTCTGGCGGTTACACCACATTCCTCCCCCCCAAATCGGCGGACGGTTGTGATATAAGGCCTCCACCCGCCATGGGGAGGACCCCATGTTGACGTATGCGACGAGGTGGGGAGCCTAACAACAGGTGAAGCAGTGCCACCTGCACCCTGCCATTTGGACCCCAGGGAGCTAGGGAACACCTGGAAACCTACTCCAGGGTGCACGCCAACATGCGGTGTATGCGCCCGTAGAGAGACAGGAGGGGCCGAAGGGTCGAAATCCATCGGGCCGGGGCACCCGACAGGCGAAGACGACATATGGTCCGGAGCGGGCAAGAGTTCCATGTCGGAGGACAACTGGTCCCGGGGAGTGATCGGCGGCACATGACCCAGGGGGGCGCCCGGCGGCTGCAGCGACACATCCACTGCGTACATCGCCAGCAGCAGAAAAGGCAGCGGCGGCGGCGCGTCGCCATGGGGCAAAATGGAAGGCAGCGTCAGTAACACCTGGGGCTGAGACGAGCCAGTAGATGGGTCCCCAGGGCACTGACTGGACGGCACAGTCGCTGAAAGCAGACTGTGAGCGGCAGATCCCGTGTGACGGCAGAGGCGCAGCTGATTGAGATGCCGGCGCACCTCACCAGAGGCCCCCAAAACCTAATAAATAGCGCGTCCGAGGCAGCGAAGAATGTGCCCTTTGAGCCAACGCTGTGAACCTCGATAGTGGCGGTAGTAGACAAAGTCGCCTGGGGCAAAAGCAGGTGTCTGCCGCTGCACAGGAACCGGATGCGGCGGATGTAGCAAAGACATCAAGGTTCGATGATGGCGACCGTGGAGCAACTCAGCCAGCGAGCGACCATCTCGGAACTGAGAGTGATACGAGGACAAAAAGAGCAATAACGCGTCCTCCTGAGCATGCGACTCTTTCAACTTTATTATCTGTGACTTTAAAGTCCTGACTGATCGTTAAGCGGCACCGTTTGACTGTGGTGAAAGCGGTGCGGACGTCAGATGTTGAATACCATTTGCCTTTCAGAATGACTGAAATTCTGTGGACATGGATTGTGGGCCATTGTCAGAAACAATTGTCTGTGGAAGACCTTCAATGCAAAAGATAGCAGATAACACTTGGATGGTGGCAGATGATGTCATGGAAGACATCCGGACAACAAAAGGCAAATTACTGAATGAATCTATCACAACCAACCATCGAGCATTCCAGAATGGACCAGCAAAATCGATGTGTAAGGGTAGCCAAGGGAAAGTGGCTTTTGGCCATGCAAAGAATTTCCGCGGTGGTGCTGTTTAGTGTTCGGCACACACCATGCAAGAAGAGCACATATTTGTAATCGCGGCATCGATTCCGAACCAAGTACAGTGCTGACGAGCAAGTTGTTTCGTTCTCACTATACCCCAATGTCCTTGGTGGAGAAGCTTTTAAGACAGAGGACTGTAATGAATGTGGGACCACGACCCTGGACTGATCATTATGAGAACGCAACAGCAAAACACCACGACGAACAAAAAGTCTCACCTTGTGAGCAAAAAATCGGCGTACCAACCGGTCCCCGATCCATGACTTTGACAAGGGCCATTGCGTAGCAACAAAATGCAGAACGGTAGCAAGGACAGGGTCGGCAGTTGTGGCTGTAGCTACACAATGAAAATCAATCGGAAACGATTTGACCACGTCATCGGTTTCCGAATCAATGAACATGCAAGCAAGTTTGGAGGAATCGAATGCCCTATCCTCAGCAACAGGCAAATGCGACAACGCATCGGCGTTTCCGTGCATAACAGTGGACCGATACTAGATATTGTTGCGGTACTGCAAGAGGAAAATAGACCAGTGAATGAATTTCTGCACTGTACGTGGAGGTACAGGCTTGTTCGGATGAAAAAGCGATGTCAAAGGTTTGTGGTCTATGATTATGGTAAAGTGACGACCATACAAGAAGTCGTGAAACTTTGTAACACCAAATACGAGAGCCAATGCTTCTTTCTCGATCTGTGAACAATTTCTTTGCGCAGACGAGAGCAATTTGGACACAAAGGCAATAGGGCGATCGTGCGAGCCATCTTTGTGCGCAAGCACAGCACCCATCCTGAAATCCGATGCATCCACCATTAACAAAAGGGGCTTCCGGGGATCGTATGGCGTAAGGCAAGTATTGTAAAGCAACGCCAATTTCAACCGGTGAAAGGCGCGATCGCATTCGGTCGTCCAGACGAACGGAACACCTTTACGGCTTAAGCGATGAAGCGGAGCTGAAATGAAAGAGGCATGCGGCACATATTTATGATAATAGTTGATTTTTCCTAGCACTCTCTGTAGCTGCTTCAAATTCTGCAGCGAAGGCAAGTCTTGTATGGCACGGAGGTGTGCGGGACTGGGATGTATGTCTTGGGCATTGAGTACATGGCCGAGGTATGACAAGTCACTAGCAAAAAACACACGTTTGTCCTTCCGTAAGCGAAGACCATTATGTCGCAAGACCTCAAATAATGTTCCGAGATCGGCTAAATGTTCTTCTTCTGTCTTTCCGGAGATCACAATATCGTCCAGATAGTTTGCTGCAGTAGGGACTGACGCACAAACAGTTTGTAGGTATTGCTGAAACAATGCAGGGGCAGATGCACACCTGAATGGCAGTCGTTTGAATTGATATAAACCAAGATGGGTGTTAACCACCAAAACAAGCTGGGATTCTTCATCCACTGGTATTTGCAAGTACGCATCTGCTAGGTCCAACTTCGAAAAATATTTGCCCGGGCACAGTTTGTCAAAAAGATCTTCCGGTCGGGGTAAAGGAAAAGTTGCAATCATGAGTTGTGGGTTCACTGTCGCCTTGAAGTCCACGCAACGTCTCAATTTTCGCGAAGGTTTTGGCAAAATGACTAAGGGTGATGCCCAGAGAGAAGCCTGCAAACATTCAATTACACCTTGTGATTCCAAATCGTGTAATGTTTTTGCAACCTCATCACACAATGCATGGGGAACATTGCACACTCTGAAAAATTTCGCTTGCGCATTTACTTTCAGTTCCAAATGTGCATTATAGTTCTTAGTGCAATCGACGCCTGGTGAAAAAATGTCTGCAAATTCTTCACATAGACGAGAAACCCTTTCGGAAGGCACAGTCTGGTTCACTGATAGAACCTGATTTACTATAGACAAGTGAAACAACTAAAATAAATCGAAACCAAAAAAGTTCACTGCAGAACAAGAACAAAGGACATAAAATGACACAAGTTTTGTTTGTCCTTTGTATGTTGCAAGAAGGCTGCACTGTCCTAACACAGGGATCCTTTGACCTGAATAGCTAGTTAACTTAACATTTGTGGCACGCAACGGAGGTGTGCCCAGCAGTTTGTAAGTGTAGTGATTGATCAGTGAAACTGCAGCTCCGGTATCGAGCTGGAATGGTATCACTTTGCCGTTAATGTCCAAGTCTACAAAAAGTTTATTGTCCTGCTGACGACAAGAGCGACTGTCTCATGCAATGTGAACTGACACTGGTACAAAACACTTGCAACTTGACGGGAGTTCCGGCGATGTCGACGCACACTTTTTGTGGGACGAACACAGTCACTGTTAGAGAGAGTGGCACTGGGCGGAGTGGAATGAACGACATGCATTTCCATGGGCGAAGTTTTGCGAGCCTGAGTATCCTTGGTTCAGTTCCGATTCCGGTGCGAAGCAAAGGGCTGGGAATGGTTGTGAGTTTCCGATCCAAGCTTTTTCTGGCAAACACTCTGAACAGGTCCTTTTTTATTACAGTAAAAGCAAATAGCTTGGCGTGACGGGCAATTCTCACGCGAGTGTTTAGTAGCGCACCGCGGTCATGATTTGAGCACAGCATTTGCTTGCCGGTGCGGCACACATGGCTGAGAACCTGGCGGCAGCGGCGCGGCCGGGTGTGAGGGCTGTTTACTGCTCCGTGCAGCTCGCCTGGCGGGCTGGTTAACCTGACACACGGCTGGCGAAGTTTCAAATGATTCCTGAGCAAAGTCAAGTGTGTCCTGCCGATCCAATATGTCCATCACTTTTTGAAGGGAGGGATTGACTAGTTTCAAAATCAGAAATGTTCTGTGCAATTGCATCACGTACCATAGTATCTGAATATTGGAGTCCACATTGACACTCAATAGCACAATCCCTAGTAAGGCCTTGCAAGGTTGCAACCCACTCCCGATTAGTCTGAACTGCCGTACGTTTTGTACAAAAGAAGGTATACCGTTTCACAACTACATTGACTGATTGTCTGATTGTTTGAAATATGCATCTAATGCAGACAAAATTTCTTCGTAGGACAGTGTTGCTACGTCGTGTTGGGGAAATAATTTGACTATCACATGGTAGGTTTGCAAACCGACGGACGACAAAAGAAAAGGCTGCAGCTCGTTCCCTTGAATTCTGTAGGCGGCGAGATGGAATCCAAATTGGCGTGACCACTCCGTCCAGCTTTCCAGCGCAGCATCAAAAGGTCGGAAGGGCGGTGCAACTGTGTGTTGTGGCTGCGTTAGCAGTGGAGCGGCAGCAGCCGCATTGTTTTGCGTAGCACGTTGACCCTGGACGAGCTGTCCAAGGGCATCCAGGAATGCCTGCGTCTGCTGATTCTGTAAGCGATAAAATTCGGACAGTACATCTGGAGATTGTGGCGAAGCGATTACACAGTGAAATCAGGGCAGGAACAATGATATATGTCAGTATAGTTAAGAACACCGTTTTTACACTCATCGCCAATGTAATGTTGGCAGAAGAGCCAACACCGTGTTACAACTGGAGGCCGAAATGCACGCGTTTTAGCTCAGCAGGCTGGCGTGAAGAGGGGAGAACTATACTGACGTGAGGTCTGGAACATGACAAGGAGTTAGAATTCAGAAAGTGGACGTAGCTAGTTTGATACTTAACTTTAATCCATTAATGATGAACGTCGCTCTTGACGGTATATGATTCACAATATTGTCTGTTCAGAATTCATTGTAATTACTGAATATGACACCTTGCTAGATTGTAGCAAATGATGTAGTTGAAGGCTATGCTAAACTATCGTCTCTGCAAATGTGAGCGTCTATAGACAGTGAGCCATTGCTAGCAAAGTTGGCTGTACAACTGGGCGAGTGCTAGGGAGTCTCTCTAGACTAGACCTGCCATGTGGCGGCGCTCGGTCTGCAATCTCACACACACACACACACACACACACACACACACACACACACACACACACACAAGCAAGCATTCATTACACACACATGACTGCCGTCTCCAACAGCTTAGACTAGAATGCAACTGTCACATGGAACAAAAGCACCAATCTGGAGGGGGCAGGGAAAGGGAAAGTATAGCAGGTCTGAAGAGTGATGTCTGGGGAAGTATGTAGGGACTAAATGGAGATGTAGGGACTAAATGAAGGCATGACAAGACTGCCACCAAGGCTGTGAAGAAGTGGGGGGGGGGGGGGGGGGGGGAAGGTCACAAGTTATGGAAAAGGAGAGGAGCACTACAAAGCAGCATGATAACAAATAAGAATTTGTTGCATGTTGTGTTTATTGTTCTTTTGTGTCCTTTTGATTTGTAAGAAGATTCACAGCACAGATTAGAAACTACATAAGTTGGTACAGTGCCATAACAACCAACCATACAGAGATTTTTTTTGGTATATAAACTCTTAGATAACTCTCATTGCTCCTTTCGTGATTGCCAATGCCTAAAATACACACAATAAACATTGTTTTTTACCTGTTCAACACTTTCAGCATCTCCCCCCCCCCCCCCCCCAAAAAAAAGCAGTGGTGGTTTTTCAATAAATTTAATTTGCAGGTGTAGACAGGGCACAACAAACTTTCAGCAACAAATTGAAAAGTGAGAATGTAGGGAAATCATTAAAGAGAAAGAAAGTGTTGTTGTTAGGTAGTTCCCATGGAATCGGTGTTGTCCAACTTTTTCAGGATGAACTAGGATCATAATACCAGGTCACCAATTTTTTTATACCTAATGCTGGTCTGGAGCAGGTGACAGAGGATTTAGGATCTCTTTGCAAAGATTTCACTAAGACACTGTGGTTATAGTGGGTGGGGCAGGTAATAGTAGTGACAGAGATACTGGGTACAGTATAGACTGTGACCTGGCAAAGATTGCATTAGCATCGAAGCATACTAGTGTTGAGTTTGTATCTGTTCTTGGGCGCCATGACCGACCTCATTTGAACTCTTCTGCTGAGAGAGTTAGTTTGGAGTTGGAACGGCTGCTTTTGTTGGGTGCAGGGTCACACATTGGTGTGGTTCCTGTTGATTCTGTCAGTAGGTGGAATTATACTAGGCATGGCCTTCACTTCAACAGGAAAGGGTAGGGTAAACTGCCTGGGAAAATAGCAGGAAAGTTAAAAGGGGGAGGCACTGTCATGAGTGATAAAGTGGTTATAGTGTTCAGAAAAGATGCTTTTTTTTAGGATAGGGAGGACAGAAAGAAACAAAATTTTAAGAGAATTTAGGACTGAGACAAAGTTTCAGTTTGAGTAAGAAACCAAAAAAACATAATTCTAGCTTATTACATCTGCATAAACAGCTATTGGTTAAGAATTTTCAACAGTCAGCAGATACTTCAACTCTACCCAATTTTAACTCAGTCAATGTGAAATGTCAGCTATCTTTTTTGCATCAAAATATTTGAGGACTGAGAAATAAAATTAATGAATTAGATGAATCAGAGTCCTCAAACCCAGCTGACATAATCTGCCTCTCTGAACATCATGTGACCACTGGTATAGAACTTTGAAGTGTTACAGGGTTTAGGTTAGCATTCACTTTTGTAGAGCAGAAATGGAGAAAGGAGGAGCTTCCACATTCATCAGGAACTGTCATAAATTTAAGAACATAGAAATTCATAAATTTTGCATGTGCAACAGAAGTAGAATTTCTCAAAAAAATCCTTCTTTATATTAAGTGTATATCAAGCACCTGCAGGTAACTTTAATCTGTTCATAAACCACCTTGAAGCTGTACTGGCCCATTTAACAAGCAAAAATGAAGAAATAGTGGGTGCTGGTGATTTCAATGTAGATTTCCTTAAAGACAATAAGAACTTATTTGAGTTAGTAACACTATCATTCAACTTAATTCCCACTATAAAGTTCCCCACTAGGGTACTCAATTGCTCACAAACAGCCATTGGTAATATCTTTATAGAAAAGTCCAGTAAACAAAATTATATTACAAAACCAATAGTCAATGGCCTCTCAGTTTAGGACACTCCTCAGAGACATTCAGCGGACTGATGTTTACAGTGCTCATGGCATGAATGAAAAATATAACACTTTTGCTAATAAAGTGCTTACCTTATTTGAACACTGTTTTCCCCAAAAACTAACCAAGGTTAGAGCAAAGTCTACAAAGAAGCCATGGATTACTCAAGAAATAGGGGTATCTTGTAAAACAAAAAGAAAACTGTATCTGTCAATCCGAAACAGTTCTGATGTTGATGCTATAGCACATTACAAGAAATACTGCAAAACATTGAAGACTGTAATACGGACATCAAAGCAAATATATTACAAGGAAAAGATAGTCATATCAGATAACAAAATAAAGACAATAGGAGGTATAGTAAAGGAGGAGACTGGTAGAACCAGACATGAAGAGGAACAAATAGCATCAAGAGTAAATGATACATTGGTGACAGATATGTATAGTGTTGCAGAACTTTTCAAAAAACATTTTATAACTGTTACTGAAAAGATGGGGTTGTCAAATTCTGTAGATGCTGCTATGTAATACCTCAGACCAGACATTTCAAGTAACTTCCATAATATGAATTTGACTCTCACTACCCCGGCAGAAATAATGTCCATCATAAAATCTTTAAAATCAAAAACATCTAGTGGGTATTATGAAATATCAACAAAGTTAATTAAAGAATGTGATTCTGAGTTAAGTAACATATTAAGGTATCTGTGTAACCAGTTGTTTATCAGTGGAATATTTTCTGAATGGTTGAAATATGCCGAAGCTAAGCCACTGTTTAAGAAGGGAGATTAAGAAATAACATCAGATTTCCCTTTCGCCAGCATTCTCAAAAATTTTTAGAAAAAGTACTGTACAATCGCCCTTATAACCATCTCCCCCAAAGGGTTCTGATATTGAGAAGGCCATCTACACAGTGAAAATGTACTTAATTCACTAGACAAAAAACTGTAGGCAACGGGTATATTTTGTGATCTGTCAAAGGCATTTGACTGTGCAAATCACAATATCCTTTTAAGTAAGTTACAATATTATAGTGTAACATGAAATGCTGCAAAATGGTTCAAATCTTATATCTCCGGCAGGAAACAAAGGGTGTTATTAGGAAAGAGACATGTATTAACCTATCAAGCATCATCCAACTGGGAACTAATTACATGTGTGGTAACTAATTACGTGTGTGGTCCCACAAGGTTCCATTTTAGGGCCCTTACTTTTTCTTGTGTATATCAGTGACCTTTCATTTGTAACATTACCACATGCCAAGTTCATTTTGTTTGCCGATGATACAAACATTGCAATAAATAGCAAATCAAGTGTAGTCTTAGAAAGATAGGCTAATAAAATATTTGTGGACATTAATCACTGGTTCCTAGCCAATTCTTTGTCACTAAACTTTGAAAAAACATAATACATGCAGTTCAGAACTTGTAAGGAGTGCCCCATGAGTATGTGCCTAACGTACGATGACGAGCAGATAGAAGAAGTGGACAGTGTTAAATTCTTGGGATTACAGCTTGATAATAAATTCAACTGGGAGGAGCACACCACAGAGCTGCTGAAGCGTCTTAACAAATCTCTATTTGCAATGCGAATTGTGTCAGGCTTAGGGGACATTAAATGAAAAAGCTGGCATACTACGCTTACTTTCTTTCCATAATATCATATGGGATTATTTTTTGGGGTAATTCATTAAGTCAAGCTAAAGTTTTTCGGGCACAAAAACGTGCAGTAAGAGCTATATGTGGTGTGAACTCAAGAACATCCTGCAGAAGCCTGTGTAGGGAACTAGGGATACTAACTACTGCTGCCCAATATATTTATTTCTTAATGAAATTTGTCATTAAAAATACATCACTTTTTCAAACCAACAGCTCAATTCATGGAATCAATAATAGAAATAAGAATAATCTTATTCAGGAACACACATTTTCAATTACTCGCCAGCAGCCATAAAAAGCTTAACAACCAGTGAAATTCAGTTTAAGAGAAGCCTAAAGGATTTATTGGTGGCAAACTCCTTCTACTCCATTGATGAATTTCTCAGTAGAACCAACTAATTTGTATGTATATATCTTTTGCACAATTTCAGTGCAGTAATGTGTTCCCTGTAAATAAGTGTGTGTGTGTGTGTGTGTGTGTGTGTGTGTGTGTGTGTGTGAGTACAATCACCATTTCACTGCAGTAATGTGTTCATTGTAAATAGGTATTATAGTAGTTCTATTACATGTTTATTACCTTATAAATAAAAAACCTTTTTTTTATTTTAAATTCAGTGCATTAGTGTTTGTAAAATTATTCTTTCACATAGTGTTCATAAAAAAAAAAATGACGATCATTCCACTTGGGACCTGTGGAATGGTACATTAGCTTATTTGTTTGAGTTGTAAATATTTGTCATGTATTATTGTTTTTCTGACATGTTCTACATCCTGGAGGACCTCCTCACTATGGATCAATTGGATTGAAAATAAACCTAATCTAATCTAAACTATAAGTTTCACAATTTTAATCAATCACACAGTAAACAATTGTCAATATTTTTCTAAAAAAATGAATAATAGTAACGGTTTCATAATAGCATTTCTAAATTACTCAGACTGTGACCATTGCAGAGCTTTGGTCGTCATGTCTGCTAATTGTTGTCCTGTACTATGATAATTTATCCCAAACAACCCTTCTCTTTACTGTTCACAAACATAGTGAAATTTCACATCTATGTGTTTGCTTCATCTAATTAATGACCTGATGTGATCATGTGGATAGCCCTTTGATTATCTGCATGGAGATGCATCTTCATTTCTCCTCTGGCTAAGGCTTGTAGTAGGGTATTGATGTATTTTATTTCTTTGGTGCATTCTGCTTCTGAAACATATTCTGCTTCAGTTGTTGCTGTAGCTGTTGCACTTTGCTTCTTGGAACACCAATTAATGGGGGCACCGTTATAAAGAACAATGTGTGCAGGTGTACTCTTCTGGTAAATCCTGTGCATAATTAGCATCACAAAAGACATTTTGATGAATAGTGTCACATTCATCTTCTTTCTTCGTATGGAAAAGGCCATAATTCTTGGAATCTTGTTGGTATCTCAGAGTTCTTTTTACATTTTGGTAACCCTGTTTCTTAAGGTCTGTGAAGCAAATCTCATAATTAACTGTAAATCCAAGATCTAGTCCAGTTTTACATGACAATCACAGAAGGCTTCCTATGGCTTCACAATATAGAAATTTAATGTGTTCATCTTTTTCATTTTCTTCACTTGTGGCCTTAGTCATATTGAATTTTTTTAGTTCTTTCTTCACATAGTGTTTTTGATGTAGAAATATTCATTATTTGTACTCCTATGTGCATATCTGGATTTTCTACCACAACTATTTCAAATTTTTTTAAAGTTCCTTAAGCATATTTTCAATTTTCTCCAAGTCTTTTCGCATTATGATTCCATCATCAACATGTATAGCCATGTACATTTCTTCTGTTACATCTTTAAATATGGACTGATCTGACTTCAGTGAATTAGTCCTTCTGTTTTTATGAAATCTGTCAGTCTTATTCCATCTGGATGAGCTTGTTTTAAGTTCACACAGAGATTTCTTCAAAACATAATTTTTTCCAGCTACTTTTTATCCTTTATAAAAATCTCTTTACCAAGTTTCCCATACAAAAATGCTGTTTTTATATAAAAAAAACTCTTATATGGAAATTTTTCTCTGCTGCCAGAGCAAACAAGAGTCTGAATAATTCCTTGAAATCTATATCCTGTTCTTTTTGACAACCTCTGATAACTAGTCTAGCTATATGTCGACCATCATGTTAGACTTTAAAGATTCATTTGCTCATTAATATCTCTCCCTTTTTCCCCCTCTTTATTGACCAACTTCCATGTTTCATTCTGTTCAATAGATTTCTTTTCTTCTTCTATTGCTGTTAACCTTTTTTTTTTTTTTTTTTTTTTTTTTGCCTGGATCATTAACACATTCTTCATATGTAAGTGGTGCTGTTTCATAATCATCTTATTTTAAATATTTCTTCAAATTGATTCTATCCCTAAGGTTGCAGTTTCTTGGGTCTTCAGTGCATGCTCTTTCTTCTGGATTTTCTTGTCCTTCAGTTTCTTGGTCCTG